>NC_069714.1:10614729-10717229 GCF_027358585.1 Pangasianodon hypophthalmus
ATTGCCATCTAAAAAGGTTGAGAGAATTGCTCTACCGGGGTGGGGGGTTGGGGTGGGGGGGGGATTGTGCAAAGCAGCACTGATGTGTCTCTGCTGGGGAATAATACAAGCAATGCATTCTGAGGAATGACAGGTACCATGATGATATTATCATATACAAGCGAGAACATCCGTCGAGTATCGCCAGACATACAGTGAGTGCTCTAAAACAGAAAAGAATTTAGGACCAAACACGTCCGTGCACACACACATTTCCCCACCCATCACACCTACATCCTGACCTGTAAATTCATATAATCATGCTAATTACTCTGCTTCACAAGCTTGCACTATCTATGGGCAGGTCCGGCACAGTCCCTCCTCGCTGGACTGATCCATCAGGGAACACGCATCCCAGTGATTTCCATAGTGGCTTTAATATCATTATCACCCCCAGCCAACAATTCCCCACCCTAGGCCTCTGCCATCAGAGAATACTCAAATCTATTATTCAAGTTGATTTGTATTTAATCCAAATGCCTGTATGTGCACACTTTTTTTCCTTTCCCCCCAAACCATCATACTTAACTGCCTAATAATACACGGAAAGCAAACAGTAATCTAAAAACAATACGATTACACAGATTGTCTTACTCCAAAATGGATGCTGATGATGATGGGTGATTGCAATTAACATAGAGTGGTCCAGGATTCACACTAACGAGCTGGTAAAGAAATATTTGCACAGCATTTCTCAATTAAGTTCTCTGGCACTAATTCAAAACAGGCTGAATTTATTTTTAATCAGTTTTGTGTTTAAAATCGGAAAGATTAAAAAAGGAGGCTTCTATTGTCATTACTACAATGTTAATAAGAACACAATAAAAATAAATGGTTTTATAAATGCTTAAAATCCCAGCTTTTAATTTGAAACATGTCTGCCATTTCACACATCCACATTATGGAGACTATCCTTTCTGTATAACACTGCTAATTCATAATTGTACTAGCATTAATCATTTGTGGCTTTGAGAAACCACAGAACTTATACCACAGTGCTGCTGAATGCTCGATTGATCAGAAAGTGTTGATTAATTTCCTTTAACAGTACAGCTTGGACAGTAGTTATATCAATGCACTCATTGTAATACATTATTGTTTCTATAGTAACATCCACCACAGGACTTTATGGAAGAGGCTCCACATAAAAGAATTAAAAAAACAAAAAAACAAACAAATGAAAAAAACTTGTGCAACTGTTGATACGGTGAATTTTTCTGGGAGGAGATATTTATTTAACATTTTTTGGAAGAAGTCTCCAGTGTCTCCAGTGTCAGGATGGATGGCATTGTTGCTTCTCTGGAACATGACAAGCCGCTTTTTTGCCTTATTAACATCAACAGAGTGAAAAAATGGAGGCTGCTGAAGGAATGACTGTTTATGGCAGCAGGAACTAACTTGTTTCACAAATGTTCCACAAGAGTAATTGTATAAACAGATGAAAAAATTATGAGGTGTCATTCTTTAATAACTTAAAATTGTAGTCATTGGCAAATTGCTGTGCTATAAAAGGAATTAACACACTTCTGAGGGACTGTTACTGAAAAAAAATCTGGGTAGTAATGGCCCATGTTCTTCACTTGTTGATTATTTTTGTTATATTATGTCCTGTTGTGTTTTATTCCATGCGTAGCAAAATATAAAAATAATATAACTACACTAAAATCACGACTTAGTTCCCTGTTGGCAAAGTAACTACTAATGCAATATACAGAAGAGTGACACAGCTTTCGAACTGGCTGACAGATTTGATCGTCATGTCATCTGACGTGTATTTCAATCAACAGAGTAATGTATATAATGTGACTCATAAGACTGATAACTAGGCGACATGATAGTTTTCATAAAGCAGAATGCTGACCTTTCTCAGAGTGCATTCTCTTGGCCTCGTGCCCAATGTCGTGAGTGGCCAGGTCACCCTCCTTGGGGCCGGGCAGGATGCTGGGAGAAAGGCCCAACAGAGCCTGGTTCATGGCAAGCCCATTCTGATGAATAGCTTCACAGAGAAACACAAAAATCAGCTTACAGTCATATTTTTCATAGTTTCTCAATCAATAAAAAAGACAATAAAGAATACATCTTATGAAGAAGAATGATTTGGACTTGTGATGCTTTATGCTGGAGGAGGTGAATATGTCCTTGGCTTTCATTTGTTTGATTTGAGGTAAACTTTGTCTCCAAATCAATGGGCCAGTCATTCAAACCCCTATTTGTCAATGCTCTGTCTAGCGTGTGGATCCGCCAACACTGTTTTTAAATGCAGTGGTGATTGGCTTCTGAATGTGTGAAAATGAGGTGCTTTTAAAAAAAAAGTAGAATGAATAATTTGGATTTGTGTTGTTGAAGGACAAGATGACACTCAACACCAAGATGGAGTGGGAGTTCTACTATAGATTAGGAGGGAGGAAAAAAAACAATAAACCTGATGCTTGTGTGACAGCACATGCAAATGACTTCTCAGCTTGATACATCTAAATAAAGATTATTTAAATATTGACAGTGTGTCCTAAAACTATCTTTAACTTAAATCTATACATCATGGATATGTGATATGGTACTATTGATATGGTATTCCAATTAGGATATACTGTAATATGTAGCTTCAGTGCATATATATATATATATATATATATATATATATATATAAAATGTGTGTTAGTGAGACTATAAGGAGAGGACAGGATTGTGTCAGGGCATTTAATTTTCAGAAAACATTTTTTCTGAAATGGATTATATGAGAAGTGAGAATTTCATAGTGGATGTATTTGCTAATACTGTTTTTGCTCCCACCATTTTATTAATGTGGTTCATTATTGACAATGAGTATAAACACATGGTTGAGCAGTACAGACGTACATATGCATCACAGGAGAACCAATAAAGTACAGCATTTCACAAGGAAGTATATGAGGACACAAGATGGAGGAAATATATAGGTCTCTCATTTGCAGAAAACTAGAGGAATGAGAAGAGGGACACACACATCTCTCATGACAATGGGCATTTTTAGCTCAAGTGCAGATTCTTAATATGCGGCTGTGTGTAGAGAAAAGAGTATAAGAGGACAGCAGAGGAGAAGTGGGAGGGAGGGAGAGAGTGAGAGACGGAGCAGACGTACGCATTCTGTCGGAGGAGCTCTCGGTGTGTGCGGGTGAGCTGGAGACGCTGCTGCTGCGCTGGGACGAGGGCCGGCTTCCCGGCCTCCTGCCATCTTCCAGAGAGGGAGCAGGGGAGGGACTGTCAGGCACCCGCTCCTGCCACACACACACACACACACACACACACGCACACACAAATACACACACATCCACAGCTATTACACTACAGCCAGCCGGCAGCCGACAGCTCTGAAAACAGCTTCTCGTGCCGACGCTTGCTGCTACAGCGACTGTCAAGGTGCTACTCTAACGGCACAGAGCACAGGCTTTTAATTCTGCGATCCTCCATTTTCCCTCTCCCCATCCCTCTGTCTGTCCCCTCCCTTCTCCTCTATCCGAGGCTATTATGGGATCATGCGATCATGCAGCGGAGCCCCATCCTCCCCTACAACTGATGAGAAAATGTGCGCAAGGCAAAGAGCCAGCGGCACCGTGTGTTACCTTAATCACTGATGTCACCATTCTGGAAGGGGCACTCTGTCCCTGTGCTGCGGCGGCCATATTGGCGATGGTGCTGAGGTGGTTCATCTGACTCATTGCCATGGTGACTGACGCAGGAGGCAGGCTGACAGGGATCAGGGGGTGGGGCATCATCATGAATGGCAGTTCCAAACCTGAGACAGGGCAGAGATGGGGCAATTAAACACGCATTTAAAGGACTCATTATTTTGGCATTAAAGCTGAGTAAATAGTGGTTAAATGAAGAGAGAATGAGCGCTCAGCATGGAACAGAGTTATCGTCTTATTTCCCATTCTGCCATGTGGATGATGCTGACAAACCAAATGTTCATTGGAATAATAACCACTTTGCAAAATTCAACACTCTAATCTTTCCCTGTAGTATGTTTTCAAACCCTTATCTTCATTAGCAATTGGCATAAATATTTTACAGTCCATGTTAATAAAACATATGGTTACATTGATTGTACTGCAATAATAGTGATGGTAATGATAATAGAGATGATGAAGTCTTCAATGTATCACAATTAAGGTCTGCATAGAAAGATGTGAAATTATGGAAATTAATGTTGCACTATTAATAGTAAATGCATTGAAAGTGCTGTGTCTCTGCAAAAGCAGACAGATCTGAAAGTCATTACTGAAATAACTAGCTAAAACAGTGCTAATTAAAAATATATAGGCATTAAGAAGCCGGAGACCACACATGCAGGCAGGCATTCACTCACACACACACACACACACACACACACTATTACTTGAAGCCTTATATTAACCAAATGCTAGACATTCCTTGATTTCCAGTAAAAAGACAGGATGACATTTTAAGTTGTGTTCAGTTCCATATAACTGGAAGCCGGTGTGCAAAATTCATGTATGGGATTAAATAGGTGGAAGCGAAACTGTCCCCCCTGTTTCAAAGGATGTGCACACAAATAAGGTCACAGCCTGGTGTGTGTCCCTGAACTGAGGACCTACTCACTGTCTCTCCTGTCTTTGAACTGGCAGATCAAAAGTAACGTGGAAATTTTTTGGTCTTCAGCATTCAAAGGCTCCACTCAAGTGCTTGAAAAGAAAACTTCATCGTCTCCTGTGGAATTGACTGTGCTCATCCGCTTGCTCGCTCTTTCTCTCTCTCTCTCTCTCTCTCTCTCTCACACACACACACACACACACACACACACCTCCCTCCGTTACTTGGCTCAAGGTAAAAGGGACAAAAATACAAGGGGACAATACACCAAACAAGTCTACTTTGCTTTTGTACAAAATATCAGTGTCCAAAGGGTGAGAGCGTGGATCTACATCAGGAAGCCTTCAGCTGGAGCGATTGAGAAGGAATAACAACAAAAAAAAAAACACTCCTCTTCTCTTCTGTGTCACTGCTTTCCTTGGAAAAGCACCATTGATTTCCATAAGAAAGCTGGCCAGTGGATTCACTAGCAAAACAAATTCCCTAACATTAGAAAGAAAAAGGGGATTAAAGACGGAGAAGCCAAGCAGGACCATGTAAAGGCGCCTCTCCTCAAGTGCTGAGTGTGAATCAATTACCATTCCCAAGACCGGACTCAATTAAAACACAGGGTAGTGAGATCGCAGGATACTTACGCTGCCACATCCAAACAAACCAAGCGAGCCGTTCATGCAAATCTCCACCTTTCAGAGCTCGTTGAGAGCCAGATGGAGCTGTGTGATTCTCAGAGGAAGATCTGGATTTCAGCAAATCAACATATATAAAATGTGTAACTATGCCTTTGTTATTTAAATGGCTCTTCATTCCCCTGCAATGAATAACGACCAAGTTACACTGAATGTAGTCTTTGAGAGACTGTAGCTTGGTCATACAGTAGCAGAGCGCTCTACAGCGCTTAATCTCTCTCCTTCTACCTCTTTTCATGTGCTTAAGTGATGTTTCATCCATTATGTCCTATTGGAAGCACAGGAAGGACTCCTAACAAACTAACAACAGGTTCATCACGGCCTGTAAGGCTGACAAGCAAGCAAACAAACACTGTTACTGAGCTTCCTGAAGTAGTTATGTACAATGTTGGATGTTAAATAATACTTTTGCCTCTTTAGATAGATGTGGATTGTTGTTTTTACACAGTCTGAGAAGAGCAATAATCATTTAACTTCCAGCTAATTAAAGCCTTTTTGTTAAAAATTAAACAAGCAGCATGAGTGAGTAAAGTGAGAAAAATACTGTAAACATTTCAGGCACCGTGGAAAGGCTTATAGTAATTCACAGAGCTGTTCGAATCAGATTTGGAAGAAATTTTTGTACATATATGCCATACATCATCATGGATACATTATAGAACATAACATCCTGACCTTAGGCATGAAGGAAGGTCGTGTAACTGTTCATAGTTAAATCTAAAACAGGTATAAGAGGAGGAAAGAGAAAAGGATGAAACAGCGAAAGCTGTAGACAAACAAGTTTTATTTATTCTCACATTAGCTTGTTTGTTTTTTATCTCCTTCATTTGACAACAGAGCATATGAATATACTCGCTCTGTGAACTATTCATTTAATGGTAGCTGGCAAGCTAAAAGACAGGATAGAGAACACAAATCAGTACATCGACTAATCTTAATACAAATACACACACTGAAAACCACCTGGTCTGTGTTTTTGTTTTCTTCTCCATTGTCTTCTAGCTAGCAAGCAAATATTATTATTATTATTATTATTATTATTATTTGTCACATCTCTGTCTGCTCCTCTTTCAAACTCCAATACCCAGAATCCTCAGCAAGCCCAGTCACAGCTAGCACAGCAGACAGTCATGAACTCCATATCCCAGAATTCTCTGTCAGCCCATACGCTACAAGCCGTGCCACCTGAACAATCACATGCCCCGTATCTCCACGCACACCTGATTACTAAACACACACACCTGTGTCTCATTCACAAACTCCCCTGAAATAACTCGGACTTTCACACACACTTAATGAATTCTCACTCCATCACCCTTCCAAGCTTTTTGAGTTTTTGAGTATTTCTTAGCCTAATTTAGTCTCTTTGAAGATCATCAGGACTTCTTATTTGCATCTATTTTGCTGCCTCATACTTGATGTTATTATTATTATTAGTAGTAGTAGTACTAGTATTGTTGTTGTTGTTGCGTAACATATAAAAAATAACCCAAAAATCTGACCAGATTAATTAATTAGTTAAACTAAACGACTCAGGATTTCTACACTAAAATGACAATAAATGATATTCTAAAGTTATCTGAAATTAAAGATTTTTCTCTGAGGTTACATAATTGCAAATATTTCTATTTGTGACTGAATAATCTGATAAGCCGTATGTATTCGGTAGTCAGGAATATTTGATAGAAGACATATTAAAACGTATCACATATTACTGCTGTGCTTCATTTTCAAAGTTACTTTGAACTAATCCTGAATATTGTCTCCTGAAACAGAAACAATAAAGAGAGTCATGAAAAATGCAGAGTTTATAGATCTTACAGATTCTTTCAACTAGCCCTGATGGCAGCTTTGAATACTATCACCATCATCTCAAGCCACTTTATATGAAAGGAGCCTCTCAAGAAGAACTTGGAAAAGTTCCAGGTACTTCATTTAGGACTGTACAAAAGCAAAGGCAGATTTTTTTTTATATTTTGTAAAGCAAAGATGCCTTCGAAAATAACAGTAAACAGTAAAACAATGAATTCAAAAAATAAATCAACTGATTAAATGCAAAGACTTTGCCTTTCCGTTTAAAATTGTACAAATGTGAGGCAGTTTTCTATGGAAATTGTTCCAGGCATTTTAGATCGCCTGCTACATTTCTTCTGACTCTGTAGGTAAAATCATAGCCACGATGATGTTTTTATCAGAAACATGGTCTAATACTTAATATGATCCATTATTTAATCAAATACAATATACTATATAATACTATATAATTATTAAAAATTAAAAATTAGTCTAAAAATGTATCTAAAAAAATTTTAGCTAAAACATAGCATGGCCAAGACTTCTGCACAATAACTACTATATACTGTTTATAACATATCCAGGTTATATCATTATAGCAGCCATCAAAGAGTACTACGTTTTAGCTCAATAGAAAGAGTGCAGTCCTGCTACCACTGTAGCCATGAGCTCTTTCTTCTGCATTATTCTGGTGAAGCTGGAAGATTTCCCTTGACAAAAATTAAACCAGTTCCTTCTTGGCACTTTATTATCTCTTCAACTGAGTGATTTATTGTTTGTGGAATGAAGGCAAAGAAGGGGGAAAATTACATTTTCGGCTGAGCTCGGGTCCACCCTGCTTCTCCTCCTCCGTCCTGAAAGAGCTCACAACAAACAATAATGTCAGCTGTAATTGATCCGAGGTCGCCAGTTAGCCCTGCAGTAAAAGCCCACTATTTAAGCGACAATCCTCCCCTGCCTGCTCCTCAGATGCTGTCTAATGAAGCTGTCTGTCTCTGCTATTTACCTTCGCTTAAATGGAAGGGGAAAGATGTACTGTATGAGCCGGGGCCAGAGAAGATTTGCTTTCCTTCCATGAAATAGGACCTGTGGATGCCTGTGGAATGTAAAATTATTTGCTGCAGTCAGGGATGGGCCTTCCAGCACTAATTAAATGACTTGTTTCCAGCCTATCTGTCTTTGTTTGTGAGCGCACTGTGATGGAACGATATGTCACACATGCCTGTGTATGAGCAAACACTTTCTGTAGATCTGAATGAACAAAATCTTCAGCCGTTTGAACTGACTTATTCAAATGCAATTTATTTTTTATTATCATTCTCACAAACTAATAGAACATTTTTTGGATGTTAGGCTGAATGTAGAGCTGATAATTCTACTGCCCATTAATGTAGATAAGGCTGAATTAATGATCTTCATATAAAATGCAACATCTTTATTAGCCATTTTTGGCTCCGTGCGGCTTAGTGCACATGGCTTAGTGCACACTTTTTGAGGATTTTTGGGCTAGGTGGAAATATAGATGTCTTTTATGGAAAGAAAACTCTTCTGTTCGTCGAACAGCCAAAATATAGTGTGTAATGTAAATAAATTCTTGCTGTGATCCTTTTTGGCTATTAAAACTAGCAGAACAAAGATGCACACAAGGTGCTATTGGAAATAAAAGCAGCGATCCCTTCAGAGACTGAGAGGAGCCTGGCATGTTGGCACAGCCATCGATTGTTTTCTTATTCACAGATGGCATAGCCAGACAAGGCTGCTAAACCTTGTAACTCATTAGGAGCTGCGGAGGAGAAGGTACTTCACTTTGATGTAGCCACCCACAGCCTCCCACTGTCAGCAAGAGACTCTTGAAAAAAAAAATGTCTAACAGAAAAAAAATACCTGTAAAATATCCTTGCAAACACATGTTGCAATTTACAACCACCAACAGATGATACATGATAGCCATATTTTTTAAAGCCAAGGGAAAATTTCAGATGTTGACAGAGATAGAGAAACTGCTTCACCATGCAAAATTTACTATTACTGATCTAACTTAAGGAGACTTAATAAGAAACAGAGGGTAATAGAAAGAAAACATCTATTACGCACTTGTGAGGATAGGGAGTGTAAAAAAATAATGGCAACAAAACATCTCTGGTTTGATGAGGTAGCATAATTACACCGCCACCCCCAAGAACATCAAAGTAAACATGTGGTAGGAATTACGGAGGAGACAGACAGCATTGTTGTGCGTTATTTTTTTTTTTTTTTCCTGCAGAAGGATAAAGACCCAGCAGCAGTCTTTGGCATATGGTAGAGTGTTTTTATTCCAGTAACACTACCTGTTACGCAGACTGGCCATTAATAGACAACATGATGCTAACCATACACACTCTGCAGCTTTTATACCAGTTATCTGTACTTAGCGCACTTATTGTTTTCTAGAAATTTCTGGTTCTGAACTAGTTATGTCTCAGGGCTACAGTGCTGGACAAGGCTGTAGAGCTGTAACATGATCTGCTTAACATAATTATCCACATCAAAGATATCCAGACACGAGCCTTCAGGATACATTAGTGCAAGCACACCCAATCTGGACTTGAATTGGTTTCAGTTTAAATTTGTCCCATATCATTCTCAATAAACCGCAGGCTGTGCGGCGGGGGGAGACATTACTAGCAGCTGTTTCCACTGAAAGCACAATATATTCAAGAACAATCAATAACCTCCCTCTCAAGGGACCGTGACACCCAAGCAGAGCGAAGAAGCCTCTCCATCTGATACTTAGCAAAGGATCCCTTTTAAAAAGATTGCTTTCAGTCAATGGCAGGCAGTTGTCATTTGACTCGGACTCTGAAATTAAATATACTGAACGGCGTTATCAATCACAAAGAGTTTGGATGTATGGGGGGGAGCGGGTTGGGGAGCAGCTTTTGAGGCGATGAGGCTGACCATTGCAGCATCTGTTTTAATTATAAAATTCGCATCCCTTCAATATGCCTTTGGGTCAGAGTGAAATTCTGACCCAAAGGTACACTGATGTGATGGGATGTGAAATTCCTCCTGATGGTATCTGATATATGTCATAGCTAAACAGCACTAATCTACGTCTTTTATTTAGACAGTTATTTGTATAGAAACAGCACGACTTAAAAGATTTTGCATAAAGTGCTAGACTATACATCGCATTGAATGATTGGTTTGAATTAATTTTACCCTATTGATTTTAATATTGCCTCTGGAAATTTTCTTTACAGAAAGTAATCCAACAAGAAAAGCAAAGCTGTGTCTATACTGAGCATCTCAACTATGATTAATGGAAATAACTACATCTAATGGCAGTAAGAAAGGGTGCATAATCTTGACTGAAGCACAAAAATAATGAAAACAATCAGATGCCAGAGTCTTTGGGTGTTTGGTTGTCTGCACAGTCAGTCAGGAACATGTCAATTCAATTAAAAATTATCTGTAAAGCACGTTTAACAATAGACATTGTCACAAAAGACGACAGGAGGAAAAAACTTTGAGAGGAACCATTCTCAAAAGCGAACCCGTCGTTTTCTGGGTGACAGTGGGATTATAAACCATTAGCGTATACAGATGTAGAAGAGTAGGACATGTGTGATGTGTTTTGCCATACGGAGAGATTCACTCGTCTAACTGGGGTTAATGGTGTTTCTATGCATGACAGATGAGTTCAATGAACATTCTCTGCATGTTCATTTCTCATGCCATAATTCCAGGAATGTTAAAATTGCAGTAATTTGTTCAATATTCACACTGCACTTTATCATACTGCATCTTTCCAATCATCACAATCATGGCGCAATGCTAATGTCGCTAATGCCCCAATGTGCTCATTCTGGGTTTGGCTTCTTAATTGAGTGTTGACCTATCGGAAGAATATTTTTAAGCAGCCAAAGCACATACATATTCCAAATTACAGACAGCAAAACCTTATCATCTGTGAAAGGTTGAATGTCATTTATTACATGTATCACATTTACACCAAGTGACATTGTCTTTTCAAATTGCACTGATCTCTTCACTCCAATCTTTACCTCCAAAGGTCACTCAATTCCACTTATAAATTCAACCTGACAGAGATTAGTAAAGAGGGACAGGCAAACACCGCTGAATCCAGCGGCTTGAAATTAATTCATCCAATTAATGAAGAATGAGCTCTAATGCTGATAAGGCTTGACAAGGAAACTGGTCACTTGTTTTTTTTAAGGCTTGCCTCTGCTGTTGTGAAGTAACCTGATGAGACAGCAATACAAATATTTGCATTATGGTGCTTTATGTACCATGCGCCCCTCGGCTACAGTACTAATAATAATGCAAGGGCCGTGACTTGTCTCAGAAATGACTGAGCTTGATATGGGTCATTAAAGAAAATAATGTTTAATCAGTTACTATTTTGTGATCTGTTTCTGTAGTAGACATCTGTGTTAAACTTTGCATGCCACACAAAAACTCTGCACAAACACTGGCAAATCATGCATGACTTTATTATATGTATATATATATATATATATATATATATATATATATATATATATATATATATAAAGTCAGGAATGATTTTGCCAGTATATACACATACATATATATATATATATATATATATATATATATATATATATATATATAAAACTCCATAATCATATATATATATATATATACATATATATATATATATGATTGTGGAGTTATCTTTTAAAATTCTATTAAAATGTCTGGCACTCTCCACTTATCTGTCACCTGCCTCCCAAGAGCACAACACACTAATAGAGGCAGAAGGAAGACGAATGCCCAGGAGAAGCCTCATCTCTCGCTGAACCCGGCCGTGTGTCTCTAAACCCAGATATGCGGCTCTTACTTATGCTTCCACCCAGACAAAACAAAGCTCAGGAATGTAAACACAGATAGGTAAAGAGGGTTATGTTTTGAAGAAAATCTCCTTTTCAAAGTCACTTAATGACTAGTGTAAAGTGGCCATGTGACGTAAAGACAGAATGAATCATTTCCTCGGTCCATGTTGATGTGGCTGAGAGGTGGCTGAGAAGCGGCAGACATGTTTTCACCCACTGGCTGCAGAGTGGACATTTTCTCAACAGCCCTTGTCAAAAGAGAGAGAGAGAGAGAGAGAGAGAGAGAGAGAGAGAAACTAAGAGAGTGTTTGCAATGTGATGTGCCACATTTAGCCATGCAAGGCCACCAGCTGAAAGAAAAAAAATTACAAAGAGAGATCCTGGTTGGATTTGTCCTTCCACAGTGTAGGATTTATTATTAGAAAGGACATAAACAGACTAATTAAATCACAGCAGTGGAGGCTGAGATGACAGCTGGTGCTGTGTGTGACCAAACAGATCCCTATCAAAGAGCAGGAGGCATGGCTCACTCAATCCAGCCTCTACGGGAAGCTATTTTAAGAGGCTCTCCATCGAACACACATGCTTTATATGCTAAATGAGGGCTGAATGTACAGACAGGCTTATTGGACAGGACCATGCTCCTCCGATCACTGACGGCTATAGGTGCATTATAGGGTTGAGGTGTGTGTTTTTTTTGGGTTTAACATGTGCCAAAAAAGATGTGAGAGTTCTCATACCTCGCTGGCATTCCCTTCCTTTACACGCCATCCCGGATAGTGAAGAAAGTGGTTGACATGGTGATGCATTGACAAGATGACAACACACATGGACCTTACCTGTTTTTAATCCGCATTTCTGTATTTCTGGTGCATAAAAACGCAATAGTTTCAGCATCCATTCCAATATCACTGCACATAAACTTTAATTGTGTACTTGGTTTTTGTTGTGCACGCAAACACACAAATTGTAAAATTTGGCTCTGTGGAGCAATACCTCAATTTGGCAGGAAGATGAATAATTAATGCAGGCTTTTAAGCACTGCTATTGGTGAGACCGCAAATCTGAAATCATTGACTGGAAAAAAAATATGGTTTTAACAATTCAATAATGGCAAGAGCAATGGGAACAACTTAATCCATGGTACTGCTACATTTGCAAACGAGAGCTTGAATGAAAACAGCAATAATTGCTTATTCTCCTCTCTGATTTTTTTCCTCACTCTCTCTCTTCCATGTGATGTCATTTTTTATTGATTCCTTTCAGGATGCCATAATGAGAAGTTTCCCTTAGTTTTATTTATTTTTTTTTTACTTTTTTTTTTTTTGCAGCGAATTCTTCACCCCCTCTACTAGCGGAAATTTGCAAGACGCACTCGCAGCTAAACCAAAAAGGATTAACTCCCATATCCAACTGAGAACACAGATAATGCTGGGTAATTGGTAAAAAATGAAGATGAATGGGACAGCAAGATAAGGACCAATTAGCTCCTCCATGCTTACAGCTGCGGTCCCGCTACAGATCCATCTTTGGAGTCATGGCCTCCTCTGCCAGGAGGAGCGAGGCGGAATTAGCGCTCCTGACCCGGCTGGTGGTGGTGGGAGGCCCACCCATCATCTACCCTTCACTTCTTCTTTAATTCTGTCTCTGTCACACACACCTGTCACCAGTCCCATCGCGCCCCCTGACAGCTTAGCGCCAGGGCTGGGCCAGGTCTGAACACGTTAACTCGCTAAACTCGCTAAACTAAAGAAACACACAAGCACACAAACACACATACACACACAAGCCTTTAAGTTTGCACTGCTTATTTCATTATGGCAGCATCATCTGGTTGGTGATACACACAATTCCCCCATCTAATTATGGGGAGGATTTAAGGTCCATTAACGTTGCCGTGGCGAGGAATCAGATGCAAAATGGCACCCAGTGGCCACAGGAGCAGCTTTCTTCTCACCTCCTTTTTTCTTTCCTTAGCCCACAGCCTCTAAATACTCAGGCTATGATTTTATTTTCTATTTTTTGGACTTAAAGAGAAGCATTTCACATGCTGGAAGCAGCCAGGTGTTAGTTAGGAGGCAGCTGACAGCATTTCTCCAGTGGATGAAGGTTCTGGTTCAGGTCAGTTTAACCAACAGGAATGGATCACTGTTTATTTGTCTCCCGGGCAGCATGTCGCACATGTTTTGCTTGGTTTGTGATCCATAATTGTGGCATTTCCTGTGAGCCTATGGAGCAATCTGTATTGTGCAGGGGAGGAACCCCAACCCCCAATCCACCGCCGCCCTCATCATCACCACCAGCACCACCACCTCTGTGTAAAGAACCCGGGAAGTAATCAAAGGGGGCCAAGCATTCCGTCTGATCACTCAGGATGTTTGTCTGTTTGGCTCTAACTCAGAAGGGCTGTCTCTCTTTTTTGTTACAATTAGTAAAACCGATGCAAAGAAGAGGGCAACCGTGCTGAATATTTAATGCAGGGGGTGGCATTAGCCTGTTCAATTTACATCGACACAAAGACAACACAAGCAATGCAAGTCCAGAGGAGAACAGAACGTCCTTCACACTCTGCCTCGGCCTGTCTGTGTCTCAGACAAGATGCAGACAATGCAAGAAATCTGCATCTGAAAGGAACCTTTTTAAGTGGAGGGCAATAGGATAGGAGGAGGATACACTACCAGTATGTGCTCGGTAATTAAATATTACAATGCTGCTAATGTTACTGTTATTATCATTATTCCTGTAGATGTATCACATTGCACTGCTTTTAGGATCTGAAAAATAATTAGAGCTTCAGGTTAGTTGGTATGGCTAAGTAAAAAAAAGCTTCACTGAAAAGGTTATGTGAGCAGCTGCTCTAATGCAGAATGAAATCATGTCCTGCTCATGACTGTTCACAACATAGCAAAGTTCCCCACTACTGTAGTCATCGCTATATCTGTCGAATGATTTAGAGCCCTACATTCCAGATGCGTAATATGCTCGAAAATAGTACATATTAGGTATTCAGGGTCTTAAAAAAAATAAAAAAGCAAAGCATCGCTCTGCTTAAACCAGATAGCAGCACAGTATGTATTTTTACAGTTCTGTTTTTCTTTTTCCTTTTTTCCTACCTCTAGTGAAATGACCTCTCTGGTTTATTGCAGTAATGATCGTGTAGGGTGAGAAAATGCACTTGGAGACAAGAATGAAAAACACTGTCTATTTCACTTAAAAACCTAATTTATGTGGCAATTAATGGCTGAAAAAAGCCGCAACTCCTCCCTGGTAGGCTGAATAAAACCAGCCATATTTTCCCCTCTTATCATGTGGGTGACTCCTATTGGCCACCCTGTCACAGCAGAGTGCTTGATATAAACAAGAGATTGCACAGACATCCAGGAATCAATATTAGGATGGCTTCAGTACCAAACATCATTTGTCTCGGCCCCCGTTTCTTTGACCAAACGAAGTATTAATTCAAATCATAAATCTGAGGGTGATTTAAATCCCGGAATGAGAGGCCTGCCTGCCTTTAATGATTTATTTTCTACATTTCTGCGAGCGAGAGATTTGTCCATACGTGGTGACAGGTCACCTTCAAACGCCAGAGGCAGACTGTTCATCACCATGCAGACTAGCATCTCATCGCTGCGAGTAAATATTAAAGTAAAAGAATCCAATTGATTGTGGATGGGCTGGAGAGGCGTCGCTGCCATATATTTTACTCACAGTCACTAATGCCTCTCTCCTCCTACTACTCCCCCCACCCACCCCCTGCCAATGCTGGGCCCCGAATTATTATTCTTCTGGGAGCAGGCATGCTCAAGGTTACAATTTAAATTGTAAAAAGATAAAAACAGTTTCTTATTAGCTTCATTGCCACAGCCTTGCCTATTCCGATTCGCATTTATCTCTATTTCAGTGACCTCGAAGCCCCAGCATTGTTGGCTGTGGACTGATGACCTCAACGCCAACGCATTCTCTTTTGTTAAATCTGCTTAGGACGCTTCCTGTTTGGGCCAAATACATGGTGTCAAATGCAGCTGGGAAATCCTAAACACATGGCGGATATATTCAGGGTGGAAATCACACGGGTAATTCAGCTCAGGGATTAAGGGTATCATATGTAATGGATTTGTGGTTTTTACACTGCATTGTGATTTCCACAAAGAAATGGCTTTAAGTAATGTTGCATAAAAAAACAGGGATCTAAATGTATCTAAAAAAAATTATTAATTGAAACGGGACATTCAAAGGCAATTTTCTCCATCAAATTGAATTAGTGACTTACTTAATAGCTATTAGCTGAGTGCTCATGAGTGCTTTTAATTTGTTGCTTTTTTTAAAAGAGCTCTACCTGGTAATTACAGGTTTGAAAACAAATAATGTTTGTTCAAAGGGCCACTGCATTTTGTTGTAAGGAAATATAGCATTAGTTTAGAGATTTCACATGACACAAGACCATTAATAGTCAGCCGATTACATGTCAGTCTTCCAATTTCAGAGCAGTGGCCCAGTCTTTCAGTTTAATCTAAAAATAGACTGAGCTTTGGGACAACAACTCTCTGAACTTTAGGAGATGACTGATAGTGTGTGACTTACCCACGCTGGAGCTGAGGTCTCCGTTCTCAGAGTCGGCGCCATGCTGTGTGCTATTGGCGTGGTAACTGCTCATCACCTCCAGCTTGATCTTCTTCACTTTCATGGCCTCGGCGATGGCAGCATTGGTTGCGGCGGCTGCAGCAGCAGCTGCGGCTGTAAGACCTGCAAAAGAAGACAAGAAGCTAACCAATGCTGATGAAATTCAAAAAAGGAACCAAGCTGATTATCAGATATTTGCATGTGGATGTTAGAGAGAGTGAAGAGAAATTATGCTTGTCATCATAGCCTCTGAGTAAGTGAGTAGTTAATATTTAAACAGAGTGGAATATCTGAATATGCCACGCATAGTCTTCAGATAGAATATTTGACAAACTGCATGGCGCAAATACTTTCCAGTGACGATAAAGACAGATGATCTTTCAGGTAAAAGTAGAGACAATGACACACATCACTTTGTAGCTCCTTGACACCGTGTATGCTCAAACTACCAATATGTCAGTTGATCATCTGGATGTGCCATAAGTAGAGCATAACATTAGCTTCCTCATCAGCACGGTTAGTTTTCTCTTATACAACCGATCATCAAAATGACAGGATGTTTTCAGTCAGAAGTCTGACTGTCGTCTACGTCGTCTCTTATTTCTCTCGTGCGCGCTCTCGCTGTCTCCCCAAATACAGCGCAGACGCCGCAGCGCTTTGATGGTGACAGATGGAGTCAGGATAACATTTCAGAAGTGACATGTTGCCATGGTTTCTGTTTGTAAATAAACGGGTTGGGGATGTATGACAAAGTGGAAACAACAAATCAGCATCAGGGAGAAGCTTCCAATGCAAAACAAATACACACACACATATACATACACACAAACTGATTCGTAATGTTGTTTTGCATTTTAAATGCAGAGTTCAATTAAGAGTTTGTAAATCATTAAAAGCTGAGCAGTGTGAAATATTGTAATCCACAAGCCCTGCCAAAGCTTTTTGCATTTCCATATATTCTAAGAGCACATCACTGCAAACCAATGGAGCATTTAAAACAAACATCCTAGGTTAAAGTTTACTGGATTTTGACAAGAAAATATTTCAAGAAACGTCAAAAATCACTATATTTCTTGACTTATAGTGTATTTCGATTGATTACATCTGACTCTATTGTCAGTCGAACAGCACCTGAATGAGAAAGTGGACATTGAGATTCTAATTTTTCGGCTCCACCTCTAATAATAAGTGAGCTCCATTGTGTTTAATGTAGTTAAAAGAGACACCACGGCACAGGAGAAGAGGAAATAAAAGAGCAAATTGGCTCGCTGTCTTTTTGTCATTTGCGATACACCTGAGCGACTTCCAGAGGCTGAAAGAGAGCGCTGTGAAAGAAGCCTTGAATTCATAAATTGAGATTAATGAAATGATGTGAATGGATGAATCAAAGCAGAGGTTCCAGCTGCAGTGCTTGCTGAACACTGTCATCGCTGTCTCATTTCATGCATACGGTAAATACACTGCTGAGTGTGTGTACAGTACAACACCACTACAATATTGAGCAACAATAGAGGAACAAATCTGGTGTAATACTTTAACAACACCATGTAACATCCTGTGTAATGAGTCTGATGAGTACACAATGAGGTTGCCAGTGTTTAAAAGATTTCTTACGGTTTTAATTGGAAGTCTTTAAACAAGTCTTTTGTTTCAACGCAACAAGAGTTGAGTTAAGCGCACACAGTGAGGATGTAATACTGAAATAGTGCATATCAGTATTCAGACATCAGACATAACTACAGACTTAATTGCTATTCAGACGTTAAGAGAGAGTTAAGCATGATTCTAGAAAATATGCACATTTCTCTTGCATGATATATCAGCTTAAGCATGGATTAGAATTCATTTCAGAGCCACTGTCTGACAGTTTGATGTAACCACAATACGTCACACTAAAATTGATGTTTTGTGCTGTGAATACACTCCAAAAAACAGTGGAAGGAGCCCAAAATTGTATGCATAAAATATGACATAAATTGTATTGTCCTTTTAAAGTGCACAAAAAGTTTTTTTTTCTTTCCCACATGGAGGACATCGGAGAAGACGCACCTTAATCAAAGACATTGCTTATCCCTAGGGCCAAATTCTTATGGATAAAATTCTGAATTAAATGAAAGTGAGCTGTAAGTGTATCAGATGAGTGCTCGGACAGATTAGATTATCCTTCAACATAATGTCATACTGTCTGTATGGTTTTTTACAGGATAGCACGCTGAATTAACCAAAACAAAAAATAAAAATCCCCAAAAACACGATACAGTGGCTGAGAAAATGCGTAAAGCGTAAGTGTGACCATGTGTTGTCAATGATAAATGCAAAAATGAAGTACATGTAGTTTTACTCTCATTGGTTCCTGACTTTTCGGACACCCTGTAGACTGCGATTAGATACTTATTTCAATGCTCGCCATCTTCTCAATATATATCATTGTATGAGTTTTTTCATTTATAAATTGTCTACTGCTTTTATGTTACATAGCGTAACACCTGACAGCTAATTCCGTCTTCAGTCCTGATTTTTTCCAGTTTAAAGATAAGTGTTTGTGCTTAAAGGTGATGGTCATGACGCTATTGATAAACCCAGTGTTCCACGCAAGAAAAATTTAACAACCTCCATAAATCACCGACTTATAGTTTGCTTTACTTAAAAAATGTTCAAATTTGAGAGTTTCCTCTCACATGCATTTAAAATTCAAAACTATAACACATCCAGTACAAGTGTAGCGCATCAGCAGCTAATGCCTATCATTCTGGTCATTTCGTCCCTTTTGGATGTGGACAATTGGTAAATTAATCATCGCTTAGCTGTCACTTTTCACTGACACGACTTGATGGTGCCATTATTGCTTGTGCGTCTGTGGGCTAAGCACGCAGGCCTGGAGAGATCGAGCATGTGGCATTAGTACACCACCCCGCTTCCTCAGCAGCTGATAGGCAGATGGTGCTGGGCACTGTGTGCAGCTTGGGACGAAGGTGCATCTCATTTCCTGGCCTTGTTTGCATTTTAGAATACATCAGGACCATATTGACGTACAGTATACATGATGTCAGTGTGGCCACACTCGTTTGCTAGCACGCGCTGCTGTTCCATATGCATGCCCCCCGGCCGCACGTGAGCTGGGTGAGAGAGCTACTCCTCGCCGTAATGGATGTGGCCTCCAGTCCAGCTGAAGGTCAGCTTTCATTTACGTATAATCAGACAGAGTCAACTGTTTTCTAAATAACATGCATGGCGGAAAAGCGGGCGGGGAGGTGGTGGGGGGAATAAATAAACCAAAATCAGCTTTAGGACGTTTTGTATGATGAATTTGGCCATTCACGTAGTTTAGTAACCTTCCTTTGGAAATCATACTGTACCTCAGCAAGCCTCACCCTATTTAATAAGATTTTTCAGATGACCTCTCCCCTAAAATGTTAACGGTATTGATAAACAAATTTCCATATTTCTCTGCTTTAATTAGCCAGAGTTCGCTGTGTACACTCAAAACGTGCAAATTTCTATTACCAGATATTTATTCCCTTCCAAAACAGAGTCGCAGAATTATCTGTTGCAGTTTGTTTGAGCTTACACTACAGTAACAATGCAGGTCTCCTGTAACAGCCATCCAAAATCTGTCCACTCTTTATCCAAACGTTTCTGTCGCACATCCCACTCCTTCCTCATTTGCACTAATTAGCATGCACGGCAACAAGTACAGAGATGGCACTGTTTCGATTTTTTTTAAAGTCACCTTTAAATAGCAACTCTCGTGACTGGTCTTCATGTCCATGGAGGAATCTCCTCAGCCGTAAACAAACAGCCGAGGTGTCCGGCAGGCCACGAGAGGAGTCTCTTCACAAATAAAGAATTGCATGGTACTGTCACAGTGTGCACCAAAACAGCAAATAATGGAGATGGGGTCTGATCATGGCCCTTGAAGCAGCTGTCATATTAAATAATAATGAAGGATCTATTAATATGCAAAGGAACCAGCAGCAGACTGGCTTAATGCTGTCATGCCTCGGCATATTGTCAGAATGTTCATTATTAATTAACATGCAAGCTGCCCCTTACCTGTGCAATGTCAGAATATTCTTCTAACAAATACTGAAAGTATGTGCCCCTTCTACTAATAGTGTAATTAAATTAAAATCAGATTAACTTCACATCAGTACACAAAGAGTGACTTAGTAGCAGCAGTGCTTATCTACTGCCTTTTCAGCCCCTAATAAAGACGGAAGCCAAATCACACTAGATTTATCAAAAGTGGAGACAGAAAGGGTGTAGCGGCATTCCAATGCGGAGTTTGGTGTGGGGTGGAGAGACGTGAACACAACACATTCCATTTGCATTGCAACCTATTTAACCATCGGTTGCACGTAAAAGTTCCTGACATGGAGGGGACAGAGAAAGCTGCATTTAATTTGACTGATGTGTTTATGACAGGGTAATTTCACATCTGGAAGGAGGAATATGTAGAGGTCTGAGGGCACACAACATTTCATTAACCCCATTTGGTGTGGACTCTACGGCGGTGGGCTGCTGTCCAGTTCATAATGAAAGACGGCTGACAAAGATAGGGATACACTTCAGCTTTCATGTTCATCCGTGTTTGCCCACGTTTCCTCTTTTAATCTGAATCGTCACTGGGCTGTTTGCACTTCTTACATGACAATGTTTCATAGATTTACTAATGGTTACATCTGTGCATTTTGGTATGTGATGAATAAAAAAGATTTGGTCGTATGATGTGCCATAATGCATCTGAGGCCCCTTCCACATGCATAATTGTCCACATGAAAACAGTGTGGTGGCAAATTTTGTAATTTAAATTTAAAATTAAATTTCACTGTTTTCATTTGGATGGGGAAAATGTATGTTTTTGAAAATGCTTATATCACAGTGTCACACTCTGCATGCCCATTGACATTCTGCATGTGTTTTAAGTGTGCTAGGACTCCACTTACTACGGCTGCTGTTACTATGCAGCTTGTTACTTAGTGGTAATCCAGTTCTTATTTGATAATGTGTTTGGAATTTAATTTTTCTAGTGCCAGAATACGTGCTGTACTGCTCCGTGCTGTACTGCTCCTGAATCCAACCCTCTGATGGTACGAACTGTAGTACGAACAGATATTTGAGGTCTTGTCGACTTTTTATTTAAACTTTAAGCAGTATATCCTTTTAATCTTCATTCCACACATATGAATCCTTATATCATTTTTTTTCTTTCTTTCCTGAGGAGTCTGGCATAATTTATGACATACTATCACTGGCCTGGTATGTTCATGAGAGAATTTTCAAATCGTTTTAGGTTTTTATTTGGAGACATTTTTGTAAATGCTGTTCATGTGGACAGAAAACAGAGGGATAAAAACTACATTTTCAAAAATGTCTGTATACATCTGGATAGGGCCTGAGAGTACAGCACGTGTAGTATCGAGGTCTCCAAATTTGAAATGCTTCATAACTGTTAAGAGATAATCATGCTTACACACTAACAAGGTGATTTAGCATTTTAAGGGGAATATGTGCCTCCTTTGGAGAATTAACAGGGAGAAACATGCCTTTCTGTCCACAGCCCAAGCTTAAAAGAAACAGAATGCAAATGAATTTAATATAAAAATGAATGAAAGCTGCATGTATACGTTTTGGCAGATTGCTTAGCCTGGAGCGAGCTGCAGGTTTCCATGCTGTCTGATCATTTTCTAGATTCAGTAAGGACATTTTTTTTGCCTAATTCATGTTAAAGGGAGTCACCTGATCAAAACTGAAAGGGGCATAGTGTAAAACAGCAGGGCGCGTTTTTAACAACTCATCCTGTAAGAAGAGGATGACATTCTGCAGAAGAACGTCTCCAGATCTGTCCTAACTACAACTGCACAGCTAGTGTTCAAGCACACTGAAACATTTGGCAGCGTCTCATTAGAAATCTTTCATGGAATGCGCTGAAAGTGAACGATCACAGATATGGCATGTTATAACCATTTCTGACACTTCATAAAGAATGAATTAACGGTGTAATGGCACGTGCTGTAGTACTTGTGACGTTGCCAGATAAGCAAATTAGCAGTAGTTAGGCTCTGTACGGTGTGATCCCATAGCTGTGTGACACATCAAAGATGAATGGAAGCAAATGTAATTAGTATCTCTTCTATGAATACAGTATGGAGTTTTCTTTTAATTGCCAAAATTCCAAAACAATAGTAATTTATTCCTTGAACAGGATCCCTTCCGAACACAGGTTTCCTTTGCTCTGATACAAACATACGTATACTTCCAACAACAAGCCTGTCTTGCTTTGCTCATGCACATCTGTATAAACAATCTTATTACATAGTGAATCCTGAAATCCATATCCTCATGTCTAAAAAGCGTGTCTGGAAATCTTTTTGCATACTCACAATGTCCTTCTCCTTACGCCAGGCCGAACCCCTTAAACCATCACAATCCTTGTAACAATATGTTGCTTTTCCAAGAAGCCAATATACAAATTATATGTGGCATGCGGTCAGTAAAAGATTTTGGAGAACATGGCGTGGCACTGTGCTGTAATCTAACACAGTTTTGTTAAATAGCTTTAGAATATGATATTGAAACACTAACCCTAGGGTCACTTTATTTGTACCAGAGCTAACACACTGGGTAAAAACCTCGTCTGAGATTTCACTAGCATTACGTGCCCTTGAGTATTTTTATATAGTTGAATTAAGTACGCTTATTCAGTTAATGTATTCTGCTTCTTGTTCAATTTCATACTTAGATACATTAACCTAGCAAGTAACATCCAAGGAACTATACACAAACACTAGCTAAAGGTTCTCACACAAATGTTTGCTAGTCACTGTGCCAGTTCTTATTTGTCCATTACTGCTCATATTACTTGATATTAAAGTGGTGTTACTAAGATGATTATCTTCAGTAATTCACACTCAAGTTATCAAACAACCCAGAAATGCTAACATGCTGCTGAATTAGAGAATTAGCTGTCCATTAAATATTTTGACAATGCCATGCAGTGACAGTTTAATGGTAGACATTCTCACCATGCTCAAGATTTTTATTAGATAGATCTTCACATAATGGAACTGCGGCAATAAATTATTCATTTCAGTTGTGTAACATAGATCATTGGTAGGACTCTTAGCATTAGCATTACACCTGTAATCACATTCATGCTGGGGAAGGTTGTAAATAACATGCTGCCTTACAAAAGAGCTGAGCAGAAGATTGATTAGTGCAATAAAATCAACTCTAACTAGACAAAAAACAACAATATTTGTAATTGAATAAACAAAGGAATTTTCTATACATTAAGGTTCCTTTAACTGATATTATTTAACTTTCATATTAGTATAACTTGTGTTAATTTAATACAACATAAACATCAAAATCAAAGTAACAAGGCAAGTTAACACGTATTAAGTGATGATTTTGTTAAGTGGTAAATAAATACACCTGACACTGACTAATGTTTATTCAATTAATGACTAAAAATACATTCACATTAGCAAATTAGCAAAAATTACATTTCAGCATGTTCCTAAAGGATGTTCATTTACTGGTCTCTGGTATTCAGGTGTAAATATTGAAACTTGCTTCAGCCTCAGTTCAATTTTGCCAGTTAACAATCACAAACGTGTTTGTTCATACTGGTCATAGTGTGCTTAATTTATTTATTGTTGGTATGAACGTTGGTTAATGCTGATTATTTGGATTATCTGGTTTATTTTTTTTAAAGCATAAACTAATATGTGTTATTTACTTTGTTAATGTTATTTATGGTGTACTAATAGTGCAGTTCATGATTTATTCATGTTAACTAATATCAGTTAAGGGAACGTTAATGTAAAGCATTACAAAAATGTTTCATTTAACTCTTATATGTGGTACATATATCATGAAAGGCAATATATTTAATGCTGATAACTTCACATTGTTAGGACTTTTTCAGGTTTGTACCTGAACCTCTTTTCATTTCCCTACCAATAACAATGTAGGAATGTAGAAACAATCCAATTGCTCAAAACCAATAACCTTTTCTTACTGCTTGACAACATTTTGCAAAGGAAAGAAGATCTCATAACATGTGAGCACAAAAAGCTGAACTTTTGGTGTCCATGATCAAAGTAAATACATGCACCAGATGGGTAGATTTGAGTGTGGAAGTCTGTTTGTATGTGAGCAAAATGAGTCCTGCTCAAGGATTAAACTACTGTGATCTTGACTTTTGGCAGTAATCTAACCCCATAATGCAACGGCATCAAAAACTTTGTAACGGTATGTTGCTTTTCTCCAAAACTTTCAACTGAAATGTCAGGATCAGAGAGTCATCCTACTGAAAACAAGGATTGATATCAAAGAAGTTTTTTTTCATGGTGATAGTTATGCTGTGGTAAATAAGAACACGTCCCTCTCGTCCTGTTCGACTCCAGTGCCCTCTGAGTCTGTGTTTCCAAATGAGTCACTGATAGGCTGACCCTGCTCGGATGGAGGAGGGGAGAAGTCAGCCCCATCTCCTCAAACTAAAGGCTTTCAGGATGCCATTGTTGGAGATTGTTGCCTATTCTGTGTGCTGGGTTGGAATTCCAAATACACCCACCAGCACCGGATCCATTATCTTTTACAAAGAAAATCGGCAAGTGCTGTTAAAATGGGAGGGTGGCCTTTTCACTTTGCAAAGCAGACAGGCATAGTATAGTTTCTTAAAAATAAAAGGATCACAATGTGATTATTCTATTAAATTTTAGGTGCAAATGTTGCATTACGCTTAAATAAGTATTAAAGATGAGAAGCCAATATGCAAATTGGGCAACTTTCTTGCATGCAACATCAAAGCTGACCCAATGAAAACCAGCTGCAAATAGAACAAAAGCTTCCACTGTAATAAGACCTGCTCGAGGGGAACCAAAGGCACATGCAGCTGCTGTTGATTCTCGTGGCGATAAGCTTACTTTCACATAGCCGCCTATGTACATATACAAGCAGGGTGGATTTAATCGGGCTAATTAAAATCCACTCAAGGCAGAATGCGGCATCTAGTGAAATAATCTTAGAGAAAGAACTCTCCACTTCAATTTACCCTGTCTCAGCTGAGGTAGGAAGAGAGCAGAGCCGTGTGAATGGTCAGTTGGTATGACTGGGAGTTTTCAGTGCCACTGTCAGTTTAAGCTGTGTGCCATTTAACAGATGACCAGAGGGATCCCTGAGAGGATGCAGGGGTTTGCAAGTGCGTTACCTGTAGGGGGAATGATTCCCGGAGACATGAGGCCCGGCACTGTGTGAGGCATTATGTGAGGATTCTCTGGCGATGTAACACTCTGGGTCCTCTTCGGAGGCCTCCCGGGTCTTGAGCTAAAACAAAAGTGAATATAAGGGAGGGGTTAACACAGGGGGTGAGAGAACAGAGAGAAAGGGATGGAGGGAAAGCAAAAAAAAAAAAAAAAGGAACAAGAAGGGAGAGGGGAATGAAGGGGAGAGAAGAGAGAGAGGTTAGTGTTAACATTTGGACCACTCCACAATGCAATTCCATTCCAAAGCTAACACACACTGTAAATAAATTTCTTTTCAAGGACGGTTGCTTTCTGCAGCTCAACATAATAGACTTCCATAACTAATTAGATTACATGCAGGAATTCATTTCCTTTATTGAAGATCAACTACTTTTTGATGCATAATTCATAGGCTATACCTCGTTACCTGCTCCTCCGTATTAATATCCCTACACTATTTGAATTGCCTCGTTTGCATATGCTAAGACCAGGGAATGCTGCTTTCATCCTGGAAATTACAGGTTAACTTGTTATAATTATTGCAGGCAGGCCACTATTGATTTATGAGACTTTTAAAACCCAAATATGTGTAGTTCTTGTAATGAATGATATGTTAAGGTTCTTCAGGAAATTAAAAGGCAATGGCTGCCTTAGGAAATGTTCTGCTTGCTTGATTTAATGTGAGACGTAGCTGGAAGGTAGTGTGACAGAATGATTCAGGCCTGTTGTACATTCATGATGGGAACTTTTATTACTCCAAATGAGTGACCAAGATCAAGCGATGATTAATGACAGAACAAGCTCAAGCTGATGGCGGGAAAAATGCCCCTCCAAGCTGATTCGCAAGTATGTCTCGCTTATTATGATAGTTATTGCATCCATGTGCAGGGTATAACAGAATCACGTTTATGCATTTAGAAAGCAAAACAGTACAAAACAGTACTATGTAAACCTGTACTAGACAAAAAACACAGAAACAAAAAAGTAAAGAAAACACAGCAGGAACCAGAGGAACCAGGAACAGTGTCAGCATGTCATGCACATAACTTTGTAATACAAGGATAAAGGCAGGGCAAAAAAGATTAAATTTACATTTAGTCAGCTACAGTCATAATAAAGCATAAACACTTTCTAATTACAGAGTTACAATATATTACCCCTTTAATTCTAGGTCTATGACTGCAGTAACCTATAGTACACTGAGCTTATTGTAGATCAGTGCAAGGGACTGTTTTCAAAAACATCTGTTAGAAGGTGAAAAATTAAACCAAAGCATGTGCTTACAGGCAGTCATATCACATGACTATACTGGCAACTCAATTTACGATATTACTGTACAATCATATGGGTCCAGATTCAGGGTTGGTATGAAAAGAAACCTAGAAACTCACAGTAGTTTATGGCCATGTGAACACAAGAGTTTTATCATAGAAGAGATACACAGATTTTTTATTATAGATACCACTCTGTCACGAGTCTGAATAGAACTTTAGTGACATTTTACAAGGTTTTCTGCAAACAAGAAGGAAAGATACTAGAATTCTTATCCAAAACAGCTACAGTACACCTGAGTATGCCTGAGTTATGCTTGCACATTTCACGCATGCACATTTCACCAAAGATCAGTCTGTCACTCAGTCAGTCTGTCAGCCAGACAGACATATAGTCAGTCAGATCATCTACTAGACAGACAGACAGTCAGTCAGACAGTCAGTCAGACAGACATATAGTCAGTCAGATCATCTACTAGACAGACAGACAGTCAGACAGTCAGTCAGTCAGACAGACATATAGTCAGTCAGATCATCTACTAGACAGACAGACAGACAGTCAGACAGACAAACATATAGTCAGTTAGAACATCCACTAGACAGTCAGACAGTCAGACAGACATATAGTCAGTCAGATCATCTACCAGACAGACAGACAGTCAGACAGTCAGACAGACAGACAGACAGACAGACAGTCAGACAGACAGTGTCAGTATAAACTCCTCTTCTAGGTTGGTCCTGAAGTTATCCTGAAGTTAACAAGTATTGAAATGAAGTTTGCCTTAATTAAAAAAGTATTTTTATATTCACTGTCCAAGCTTCACTATTGCACTGAACAGCTTTACATAACATTTATTCATTAACTGTATGATTTTTATTTAACAGGTACAACCGAGGCGAATAAGTCACCAAGAACAATGAAAGATCTGAAATTTGGATATTTGAGGTCTCTCATATACCGTAGAACTAAATAATTTCTGACATTATTTTCCTGATATCGTTTGTTTGTCAATGGACCCAAAACTAAAATTACAATCAGCTTAATAAGGCACTACCTCACTCCGGTCAATGATGATAACTCCACAAAGATGTGAAAACATACCAGCCAAACTGCAATCCCAATTGTTTGGAGAGATGCTATTATATCATTTGACTTGCTATGATGTCTTTTTTGTATCACCTTCATTAAATAGCATATTTCAGTGAGTGATTGAATGGGGCCTTCATGGAGTCAAGGTCTGATAATACTTTTATCAGCGACTAAACCGAGTCTCATTTTCATGACCAAGAGCAAGGCCCAGAAAATGGCGTTTGTCTGCAGAGACTCAAGGCCTTTTTAAGGCTCACTTATTCACATTCCATTCTACTCTATCATGCGCATCAGTTTTGCACATTTAAAGACTGGGCAGATGAGCTGCGTTTCATTACATTTTATCATGTTTTATTCCTGACAGGCATGAAATTGAAACGGAAATTCTTCATTCCGCTCACTAAAACAAGAGAGGCCATAAACTCAGTGCAGTAGCCTCATGAGTGAACACTTCTCCATAGCACTGAGCCTGAGGCCATTCAGAGCAGTGTACAAGGTTTATTATCACATCACCATCCTCACACAACAAAGGACAACAGAAATATAGACTGCACCAGACCGGTGTTTAACTCCTAGAGTCAGGAAAGTGCAATGCATGGGATAGAACTATTGCAAAAATTCTATTAAACTTGTGTGTAACACAAAGGTTTTTCTATCTAAGTCAATGATGGGTATCAAGTGCCTGTTTAGTTTTACATTTACCTAAATGACACCAGTGTCTTAAGGGGTAAACATGAAAGCAGGCCAAGAGATGAGCTTGCATTTTCTTTATTAAAGTAAGGAGTGGATTGGGTGTTGTTTTGCTTGTAGTGCTTTATCGTTTTTTTTTTTATTTTTTTTTTTTTTTTACAGGGGTGTGAAAAGACTCCACATGAATGAGGCAACATGCACGAGAGAATCCTCAACCCAGCAAAAAAGTAATTCCTGCTCCCACAGAACTATCACTTTGATCTTCTGAGGGCGATTGCTCACAGTTTTGGTGTCATCACAGTTCAACGTAGAGGGCTGAATTATTTATGAAAAGTTTCAGTAGTGTGCGTGCGATGATAAAGGCCCTTTTCCCGAAAATGCCACATCAACTTTAGCATCAGCAAGAGCTCAGGACTGAGAACAAAAGGAGTCGTTTAGTCTGAGAGTAGTGCTAATACATGGGTGCAAAATATCACTCAGTGGATCTTTAGGATCCTCGATTTGTTCCTGAACTCAGATTACTGTCTGTGGAGTGTTTTGCATGTTCTCTGCATGTCCAGTTGGGTTTCCTCCTTCTTCCCACCTCCCAAATTCATCCAAGTATGTGGATTGCCTACACTAAATAGCCCTTTGGTGTGCATCATGCCAAGGATAGGATTTTTTATATCCATCACAACCCTGGTGGAATGAATGTATAGGTTCTTTACTCCTCATTTACAATATTGGCCTAAAAAGTTGTTTATGAGAAAACCACTACATTATATCTGACTCTCTTTCAATGTGATGTGTCTGTGCTGCATGACTAACTTCCTTCATGAACAGCTGATTCCATATGAAAAAAAAGCTTATTTTTAATAATATGGCAAAAAGCATACAAAATGAGTTTTACTGGATACTGTAGTCATATCACCAGCGTTCTCTATTCTCTGCCACATTTCTGCAGCCTCTGTATAAACTACTGCCTACAAAGAGCAGGAGGAGAAATGGATTATTACAGACGGAGCAGACAATTTGTCAAGCTGTTGGTACTGAATTCTTAAATAGCCTGGCACAGAAAATCCTGAAAAGTAGGGCATTATAGCACAATGATTGTTCATCGCCTCCTCCTCTGACTGAGGTACTGTACAGCCTGATACTGTAAGACTTCTCCTCATCAGCCAGACTCCAGATTAGCTTCATAACACTTTTTCAACCATATCTGACATGGAAGGATGTATGGATCTCTTTTTTGATATATTATCTCTGGGCCGATACCAGATAGACATGACAATGACATCTTTTAGTAACTGATCCAACTCTCTGCTACGACATGCTCTCAAGTTATGCAGAAACGTGTGAGGGAGACATACTATAAGACTAATTTAAGGGCTTTTTCAAGATCAGATATCTGGTATTTTTGGTAAAAATGAGCTAAAGTTAGAAATATGGTACAAGGCACTGAACATGTGAGAAGTTATACAAAAAGTATAGAAAGGGTTAACATTTAACATATTAATATCACAGATATTTAACCCAGAACCTTTAAATCCAAGGGCTTCACTTGTGTCTCTTGTGTACAATTCATGTTGTGATAGTGAATGTGTATATGGCATATTAGTGGACCGGGAAATAATCAACTCTGAGCTGATACCAATCCAGCATTTCAGGCTAATATTAGGCCTGATATTGAAGCTCACTGCTGGATCAATGAGTAGTGGATTTAAAACTAAACAAAAATATTAATTCTGATCATTTAAAAGAGGTCAGTAAAAAGCTCAGTATCCCGCCCTTATTCATATTACAGATACAGTGGCTATAAAAAAATCGACACGCCCCTGTTAAAATGGCAAGTTTTCGTGATGTAAAAAAAAGGAAACCATGATAAATCATGTCAGAGCTTTTTCCACCCTCAGTATGAAATTACAGCTTATAAAAATTAAGTGAAAAAAATCAGAAATATTTTAGGGAAAAATAGGAAAAATAAAAAAGTTACAATAACCTGGTTGCATAAGTGTGCACACCCTTTTATAATTAGGGATGTGATGGTGTTCAGAATGAACCAATCACATTCAATCTCATGCTCAAAAGTAATTATCATGCAGCTGTCATCAATGAAATTATTCTGATTAACCCCAAACAAAGACCAGCTGTTTCTGTAAGATTTCCTTCACATCTTCTTGGTTTCATCAGACTGCTGAAGCCATGGTCTGCAAAGAGCTTACAAAGCCTGTACAGGGTCCCACTGTTGAAAGATATCGACCAGGAGAGGGGTATAAAAGAATTTCCAAAACATTAGATGTACCATGGAACACCATGAAGGCCATCATAAACAACTGGAGAAAATGAAGCACCACAGTGACATTACCGAGAACAGGACGTCCCTCTAAAATGTACTAAAGGACAAGACAAAAAACTTACCAGGGAGGCTGCCAAGAGACCTACAGCAACATTAAAGGAGCTGCAGGAATATCCGACAAGTACTGATTACTCTCTGCATGTGACAACAATCTCTCATATTCTTCACATGTCTGGGCTACGGGGTAGGGTGACTAGACAGAAGCCCTTTCTCATAAAAAACATCCAAGCCAAACTAAATAACCCTACACCATGTGTTGTGGTCTCATGAGACCAATTCCAAAAGCTATAATGATTCCATAATTCCAAAAGGTATGTTTGGCGCAAAAAAAGCACATCACCAAAAGAACACCATACCTACGGTGCAGCACGGTGGTGGCAGCATCATGCTTTAGGACTGCTTTTCTTCAGCCAGAACTGGGGCTTTTTTTTCAAGGTGGAAAGAATAATGAATAGCTCCAAGCTAAAGATGAAAAAGAATTTCACCTTTCAGCATGACAATGACCCAAAGCATACATCCAAATCAACAAAGGAATGGCTTCACCAATAGAAGATCAAAGTTTTTGAGTGGCCGACCCAGAGCCCAGACCTGAATCTCACTAAAAATCTGTGGGGTGACATGAAGCAGGCTGTGCACAGGAGATGCCCTTACAATATGATGGATCTAGAATGTTTTTGTAAGAAAGAGTGGGAAAAGATTGCCAAGTGAAGATGTGTCACACTGATAGACTCTTACTGAAAAAGACTGAGTGCTGTAATAAATTCAAAAGGTGCTTCTATAAAGTATTAGTTTAGGGGTGTGCACACTTATGCAACTAGGTTATTGTAAGTTTTTTTATTTTTCCTTTTTTTCCCTGAAATGTTTTTTTTCACTTAATTTTTATATGTTGTAATTTCACACTGAGGGTGGAAAAAGTTCTGACATGATTTTTTTCATTTTAACAGGGGTGTGTATATATATATAAACATATAGATATAATGTATATATAGTCATAAAACCTACACAACCACCTCGACACATGGTTCGACAGTTTTGACTCTCTCAATTATTTACATCTGGCCAATAACATCTGATAACACTGAGCCCCAAAATCAGATCAGTGGAAATATTATCACAAGGCTGACACAACGAAAATGCACGTAGCTGACTGGGACTGCTCTTAATTCAGTGAAAGTTCAGTGATTTATGTTGTTTGCTATCGAACAAAAGTAATAAGGCTAAATAACCAAACACCTTTCCTCTGTCTGTATTTACTCTCCAATCACTGAGCATATATTTCTGGCTCCAATTTAGGAAACATAACACACAGCTCTCGGGCCCGGGGCTGTAAGGTTCAAAATATGATACAAACGTAGGAATTCTCCTTTTTTGTTTTGCAACCATGGTGAAAAGAAAATAGCGGTGAACTTTCCCTGAACCGTGCTTCCTTTAATGGCCTCGCTCCATGTTGACCTAGGAGTTCACATTGGAACATGATCCTCCCAAACCCACCACACTGCTAAAGCAATCAGATTAGAGCCACACAATACACTCCTATTTCAATACCTCGATGCAATAACCAGCAATAATTTAATACACCCTCTCATCTGTTTTTCCCCTTCCATTTGTTTTAAACAGGAAAGGTGATATGAGGGGAAATACTGTTTAGCACTTAGCAAAACACGTTTTAGGTCCTGTGTGATAAACGTGTGCCACAGCGCCTGTATCGAGACTGAAGAGTGACACACCAGCAGGATGTTCAGCATGGAATACCGTTAACCTGAAATGTTTGCAGTGTGAAATATTACTGCTAATAATATATAACCAGTAAAAATGGTGCGCTCGGATGCTTGATAGAGACATATTTTGACATCCCTGGGTGAATCGTTAACCTCTAGTCAGCGCTTGTTCAGCTGGAGTTTACCAAAAGAACACCTCACTTTGATTTGCCTCAAATGGAGCAATTAACCTTTCCCGCCTAGCTTTTGTTTGCAGTGTGGAAAAGGTAAAGATGAAGATATTTATTCCATTTACTCACAGTGTACCAAAACAAGCAGATGAATCACGGAGTCTCAGCCTCTGTAAATACAGCTTCTACCGGAATCCCGCCAATCAGGCCTTATAAAATATTAACCCAATGTCATTGCCCTTTTCAAATCTCTCACACAGAATGTCCTAATTGTTCCTTTTCTTTATCTTACCCCAGCAGAGAGTAAATAAATTAACAAAATAGCTTTTATCACCCCCAATAACCTTTTAACTAAGGGATTATCACTGGTTTATTTTTCATTTCATTCCCAGCGATAGCAGCACATGCCTCATTGATTACTTCACTAAGGTGGTGACCAGCACAGAAAACAAGGACTTACTGAGAGCACTGAAACGCGTTCACTATAACAACACGTATTCAGATTAATCTGTCTAACTTTACACTAGCTGCTGAAGTTGTAAGACTTTATTCGGGTTGATGAGGTACAATAATAATTACTGTTCTTGTTTACTAGTGGCAGATGTTGGAATCATGACCATAAAGCAATAAGTGCTAATTATTATATGGTATGGCAATATAACATTCCTACAAAGCACAAATTACACAATATAGCACTGGGTCAAACAAGGGTTAGTTAAAAAAAAAAAGTGCTCCAGATTGTACATGTTCTAGACATAGCATGCACAGTCAAGCATGCTTTACTTCGCAAAAAATCAAATAACTCTCTAATAAGACACACACTCATGGCAGCACCTGCATGTCTCCCAGGATGTTTTCAATATAAATTGTAAAAAAAAAAAAAAAAAAGGAAAAAGGCAAAGCACTGGAATTTGCCATGTTACTTGACACTTTGTAGCTATCACACTCCTCTCGCACCTGTGAGCAGATGAAAAAGCTCACAAAAGAGGTCACTCTGGGCTACGTGCTCGCCCGCTCCTCTGCCACCACGGCATTCATCAATCCCAGCTCAGTTTTATCTCTGCCTTTATTTGCATTGAGCTGCTGTTGCTTTATCTCCATCGGCCCGCTCTCTCACACCTGTCACATAGCCCCCCTCAGCCAGGTAGCTGCTGCGGCCTTATCAGATCCAGATAGATGGATTAGCGCGAGCACTTCATATAAAGCCCTCTTCGTGTTTTTTTTTTTTTTTTATGAGCAGGAACAGCTGCATCCGCTGGTAACCGGTGAACTTTTGTGAGGAACAATACATTAGATAAAATGTAGACAATCAAAGGCAGCAGTTACCTTCAGCATCAACACTAACACTAACAACACCCCACACCCGACTTTAATGTAGCTCACCTCACTATCCTTCACGGGTCCAGCACTTGATGTGTAACATTTACAGACAGAAAGAGCGAATGGTTATAAAAATGCCCTTCCTGCTCCCTTTGTGTACTGCACGCTCTGATTAAAAAGCCACTGGGCAGAACCATCAGATTGCTGCTGCTGCCACAAAGGAACTCACAACCCAGTCGTTTTCCTTCCTCCACCTTATTTACATGGCTGCGTCTATCACAAACTGTGGTCATAGCAGCTACAGATCAACACACAATAGCCAATTAGTCTCGTTATCAGACTACTTAAGACAGATCTTGACTGAGCAAAGGCGTGGAAAAAAAAGAGTAAGCTCTAAAAAAAAGTGATAAACTGCTGCTTATTTTAATGCATCGTTAAAGGCCCTGTGCGGATTCTGTAATTGTGTTCCATAATTGTAAAGCTTAAAATTGTTTTGTATCAGTTCTATTACCACTAATAATGAGGCAGCGGCAGACGCTCCACATCCTGGGAATTGATGAAGAATGCCTAATTGGTTGACTTTTCCGTGCCTAATGGACGCTTCTCTTAATTAAAAAGATACTGCAGAAAATGTTATAAATCTGATATGGAATCAAAGAAAAAAAAAATAGATAAACGAAGTTAATCAAATGTAAGTAAATGAACAGTTCCAGGAAAGTCAGAGATTAGTAGATATGATTTCCATCCCAATATTTATTAATTGCAGTCACTTTGCTTAACAAAACAGAACCGATCTTATCTTTTTAAAACTGTGAGGGAATTTCATCTGAAGTGCTCTGACTGATCCGTAGCTTCCATGAGCTGCAATGCATATGAAACAAGTCTTTAAAACAAGGCTTTAAAAACTTACTAGTCAGGGTGCCTTTGAGGATATTTAATTAAAATCTAATCCTGCATTCATTAAGGCTCACATAAATTAAGCTGTCATTCATAAGATTTATGGATTCTCATTTGCATTTTGCATACAATTCATCAATTACTCAAGTATGAAAGGAGCACATTTCCCTTGGAGCTGCCTGCTGCCCTGCCAACATTTGAAATGAGAGAAAGAGCAGGACTGTCAGGCATTCGAAACAAACTTTCCCCACAATGTCTGTCTCCTGATTAATCTAATTTCCAAGGCATCCCTTTACAAGATTGTACACAGTCCAGCTGCAGTTTTCAATTATATCTCCTGTCCTCACTGCTAACTTTGAATGGGAGATAGATGTAGCGTAGGGCAGCTTTCCAACCCCTGGTCTGCTACATACTGCAAGCCTGTTTACTCCCTTCTTCATAAATTAAAAAGAAGAGTTTTAGAGGCAAATGGAAATTGGGTGGGGGAAGAAAACGCCGTCATTTTATTTGGAGGGCTGTCAGGCAAAAGGCTCGGCGTGTAATAATAGCGTGTTTCCTCTCACGTTTCCATGCACTGGACTCTCAAACAGAGGGAGGCTTCGCTCTCGCAAACATAAAGCGACTCATGTCAGGGCCACTGTGGGAGAAAACCAGTGTGGAGTAAGTGCTTAAGCCAAGCCAGGCGTGAATACTTCTAAGATAAAAGGTCAAGCAAAACAAACAAATGGCTTGCAAGGATGAAGAGAATTAATTGAGTCATTAATATGCATGGCTAATAAAGCTCGAAAAATCTGGCAGAGGGAGAAAAAAAATCATTGGGGGCTATTCTCTTTTAATGGCTCATATTTTCAGCATGGAGGGATCAAGGACATATACGTATCAATCTCTGGAAAAAGGGGTGGAGGACAGACAAACAGGTTGGCATAACCTCGCTGAATGTTCATGTTATACAAAGCAGACAAAAACAAACTTGTTCTGGTGGGAAGATTAATTCCCCATTAATCCTGAATTCTGGCAGAAGTACAGACCGAGTGGAGTAAATGAAAGTCATCCTGAAGCGTACTTAATTGGTTCTCCGTAGTAAAAGAGCGGGATAACAGAGATCAAGAAGTAGTTTATTAATCCTTCCCATTGTTTTATGAAACTGTCATTGAAAGTAACTTCAGATAGGGCCGATAGTTAAGACTTTAATGTGCTTTTAATATTAACGGAGGGCTGCAATTAAAGAGCCGCCAAACAATAGCACTCGACAACGATGTGTATTAATTCCTGCAATATGATTTCAGAATCAATATGATTAACACACTGTGGCTGGCAAGTACAACACACACACCCACCCACACACACACACACACACGCACGCATTTGCACAACCCTTACACATATACACACAACAAAATAGGACTTGGCTCTGTGGTAAACAAGCACAGAGCAATCGCTGCAATGCAGGAAGGTTTAACATGCACACAGAATGTGCTGGAATGATGCCAGGAGTGGAGGAGTGGGTTATTGGTGTGACCATTAATAATAAATGTTAATGACTAATGTTTGTTCTCTGCCATTGAAATCTTACTCATATCAGCTACTGTACTGCACTGCCTGTAGAAGACTACAGTGTAGATTTATGTTAGGTACACTCCATTTTAAACAGTGTTTTTTTTTTCCTTTTCTTTTTAATTTATAAAGAATAAACAGGCTGAAGTAGTTACTTCCACGCTTTGTATTAGCCCTTGTATTTTATTTTCCACTGCAATTTAAACTATCTATAAAATTGCTTTGAACAAACCTACATAAACAATATATCAGTAGGAAAGCTGATTACTGATAAGATAATGATCATTTTACCAAATTACCAAAACGCCCTAATGTTGGAAGACAGTATGAGATCTTGTGGTCCGATGCAGTCAATATAGTCTTAAATAGACCTGTATGTCACTATATGTAGCAATTACATCATCTGAAGGCTGTTCAACACATTATCAGGGAATACCAAATACTGAAGCAAGGTTTCTCTGTCCTCAAATAATACATTTCATCTTGTTTTCCCCTCAATCACTGCATTTTAATGTTGTAATCAATTAATAGGCATTGATTTAATAGTGTAGAAAAGTAAAAAGTATGAAATTTAATCCCATATCATAAAAGAAGACTAGTGGCATGCTAAATGCAGTATGGAAAGTTTGAACAGTTTTTCTCACAGAAAGCAGAGAGCATGAACATGGCTTGGGATTGACCATGTTTGGTCTATTTTCCAAGATATCTAAATGGTTGCATCTAAAAAGGCTATGACATAATCATAACATGAGCATAAGTCAGAGGAAGAGAGAACACACACACACACTCACACACACACACACACACAGATAGAGCCAGAAATGGAGAGATGGGTAGACTCAGAGGTCTCCATCCTCTTAGAAACAAACATTCTTAATGTTGAAACTAAACAGGAAATTCATAATGATTAACATTAATTGGACTGTGAATTGGAATTCTGTGAAACATTAAACAAAAATTATCCACTGTTTATTCTCCTTTTTTTCCTTTTTTTTTAATAATTAATGAAATGTAAATATTCCAGGGAGTCCACAAATGCTTGATGATGGGAGAGGAAGAGAACTGTTTACATAAGAGCAGCGAGAGCTTTCTCAGTGCACAACAAGGTTACGAGTCGGCCCTGATTCTCTCAGTTCTAAGCCAGAAGTAACGGTGCCTCGTCCCAAGGGCCCAGGCTCACACACAAGTGTGTTTGCATACTCGGATACTGTTTATGCAGATCCAATCATCTGCTCCGAGTTGAGGGCCCTGATCAATTCAGTTGGCGTCAGTTTAAACGCTGTTTACTGTAACAAGCTCACAGACAACAAACACTGCACCCTGATTTCTAACCCCTCCACTCCCCTCACTGTTAAACACTACGTCCTAACAACAAGCCTCTTTTATCAATCTTTTAGTAAAGTTGTGTGTAAATGTTTTCATAGGCCAAACCAAACTAAAAATTTCCAACAGATTTACATATGTCAGTAACACTGACTTTCTTCATACTCCATGTGCGTATGTTGATAAATGCCAATCACCCATAAATGACCAAGCACGATCAAGACATAGCTGATTCGCATTTAGTGACACTTACAAAACTTTCAGCTCACAGGGAGCTAAAAAATGACAAAATAATGGCTAAACAATGAAAGAGCACCTCTTAAGTGCACCATGTGCTAAATCTTACAATAAAGCAGCTCACTTATTGAAGCGCATCGGCTACCGTAGGCACAGACTAACTGTTCTACTTTTATAGGGTGCCATTACTATTGTACTAATTGAACAGCTAGTCTTATTTGTTTTTCATTAATGGATCATTCGAGGTTAACATTACTGAGTGTCCATATACGTAAATTTACACAAACCCAGGAGATCTCGCAGGATACAAATGTTTTTGTGAACTGACTGGATTTTTGTGGACACCACATTTCTTGTGTAAATGCTCCTGCTTATGATTGAAGAATACATGTGTTTGTATATGATTTACAAATACATTTGTTTGTATTGATAAATGAGGCTCATAGAGCGGTGCACATGCCCAGCCTCGTGTTTGCACCACCTAAAGAGGAATCAAAGTGCGATCGAGTCGCCATGATCCATCATGAAGAATCCCTGACTGCGCAAACAATGGCAAACTGGAAAAGCTGTTAGAAGAACAAGGCGTCCACCCAGTCGGGGGAAAACGGAGGGAGTGGGGGCGGGAGGGTGGGCAAGACAAATTGAATGTGGCGCAAACAAGTTTACTTTCATCCCTGCTGACTGATTGGCATCAACTGCCAAACACAGCAGAATGGCGGAGAGGCAGGGCCTGTACCATTTAAACTCAGAGAATGACAATTACTTCAGACAAGCTTTATCAGAGCAGCAGCTCCCCTCCGCAGCACCAAGTAAATCACTTGCTTTATTCCTGGAAGCTGTAGATTCCATTAAAAAAAGCTTCATGAGGAGGGCAGAAAGTCCATTTAAGCCCAGCACGAGAGCAAATAGTCCGACTCAGCACATCTGTGCGCGACTGAAGCAATGTCCCCACACCAGTTGATGATATAATTCTTAATGTACGGCTCAAGAAGACATAAATCTTAAAGAAGACATCACCTGAGATTTTTTTCAGCCCCCTTCTCTCTCAGCTTTTTTGATGAATTGTTTGCAACATCCCCACGACTAAAGCCTTCAACCTCTTCAAGCCCATGCCTCTAATAACTCGTCGGCACGAGTGGGGAGGGCACATGACAGAATGATGAATATCACAACAGACAGCTCCAATATGGCACAATTTTAGCAGATCAATATCAGGCTGCAATATAAGAAAAAAGGAGCAGATATGAGTCTACACAGTGTATTACAGATGAGGTACATCTCTCCTCTCTGCTCTCACGCTGGACCTCGCCGTTATTTCACACACGTCTCATCTGCCATGGTACTCCCAAACATCACAGAAAACTAATCCCAACTGCAAACTCCGTATAGGCATCTGCTCGAAATTAGTGTGAGTCACTGCCATTTTGATCGACTCGCCTGGACAACGTTAGTTAAACAGACACTGGAACTGATTATTTAGGAAAAATCCAGCACATTTATGACTACTGTTAACATTGTAAGGTTACTGTGGCTTTAAGAATGAATATAGTGGAAATATAGAGCAACTAAAGTCAATTACATGACCACTATTCCGAACTCACTATCTCAGATTTACCAGCTAGTAACTCTTTATTTGACACAAACATTACTATTCAGCTGTAAAATAAACCTGTCACAATTATTACATTATCACTTAATCACAACTATTTGAGCTGCTTGTGTTTATAAATCTGATGGTTTTTATAAGACTCCCCAAGAATATATATATAATCATATGAATGCATTTAATTAGTCAAACCTAACACATCATTAAACACACGATTCATCAATACGTTTAAACTGTAAAGCAATCATCTTCTAATCCTTCTCACTCTAAAGCATTTATCTATGGACTATTTGTAACTCTCTAACTCTAATTCTGTCAAACATGAAACAGAAATGATACGTGTGATATGACCAGGGTTGCCAGATCTGTGCAGTAAATGCAGCAGGATTATAAGACGTAGTTTTTCTAAAGAGTTCTTTATTACACATTTTGTCATAAATTAAAATATATCTCTGAGAATGAATAAAAAAAGCCAAGCTTTCAATTCAAAAGTAGTTTGTAGGAAAACTGGACACCAGTCAGCAGTGGCTATGAAGCTCCAAGTAACATGCATTGGTGCTAATTTAATCCTGGTTTTGGGAGGTGGAGGCAACGCTGGCTGTTGCTAATTCTCACAAAAAGTGGGAAGTTGGAGCAAAAAATGGGTGGGGAAATGAAAAGTGGCAGTTCAGTACATCGAACAGAATATGTAATCAGCCACACTTTCCATTTACCCACCCTTTTTTGCACTGACTTCCCACTGTTTGTGTGATCCTCCCTGAAATGCATACGTATGGGCGGAGAAGCACACTTTGAGTTTTGTCATGTGCACAGTGCTTTTAGACTTTTTGTACATCATACAGTTTTGTACATAATACAAAGGATTTTCACACAGAATGAGGACTAATTCTACTTAAAAACAGGCACAAACAGCTCAGCACATCTAGCTCAAGTCTCATGTGATGGGCTTCAGCTTTGAAAATTGTAAGGTTAATATAAATGGGAAGATTAAAATAGGATCTTGGAAGCATCATAAAAATAGCTGCTACCATTTCCCTTAATCACATTCACACATTCGGTGACAGAGGTGGAAATCAAAGTCTAATAACTAAACTAAAATGTACTGATTAAGATCTACTTGCCTTGATATGGTAAGTATGAGAGTGACGAGGCAGAAAAGGGAACTGTAAATGCTTGTAATGCATAATATCCTCCCTCACCAGAGAGCAGCCGAGAGGCCCCTGAGCCGTCCCTGCTAATCGGGCTTCACCATTGTGAGAGCTCAAGGTTCTTTAAATGCTATTAATGGAGCACAGGATCCCTTGTGCAGCAAATTCATTAGAGCATTAGAGATTGATAAACATATAATAGAAAGTGGTAAGGCCCCGTGCGAGGAGTGTGACAGGTGGATTTTGGGTGGACTGTCAGCAAAAGAGAATCGGGTCGGGTTCAGGACATCAAAGAGCCAGAAGAGATGTGAACCATCAGAAATAGTACTGACTACAGGATTTAGAGGTCAAAAGTAAGGTAGTGTTAACGTGTACAAAGTACAAATAGCTGCCCTTGCTGGAAAAGGGGTTCGCATCAAGTCCACCCATTATTAGTCAAGGACTTGGGAGATTTTTTTTTGTAGCCTGTATATCAGCAGACTCATTCAAAGTTTCAGGATTTTAGTCAATTGAATAAAGTTTATACGAATCATCCATATTCACATAAAACAAATTTGCATAGCTATATTACTAGTAGGTCAAAACATTCATATGAATGATTAAATCAAAAAATAAGAAGACATTTGCTGTTTTGCTATTATTGTGTGTATATAGGAATATGATACTTGCCATTTTCTAAAAAATATGCTTCACTTCTATTATGACATTTCATGTTAATATTGTAATTTGTACAATTATGCTAAATTACTATTTTGCACTTCAAAAAATTATTTCTGTCCTAATTTGTACTTTCTTTCCTAGAAATATTTGTATAAGACACCAGAGAAGTATGCTTAGATTTACATATTATTTTGCATAGTAATGATCATATAAGCATGATGATTGAACATCATGATGATCTGAACATAACGATCTGAACATAAGCTTTAAACACATACTACATCACTAAATGATTATCCCTCCTTACACTTAAGGCAAACAGACTAACAATTAATCACTATTTAAAATGTGATTATTATTACTATTATTATTATTATTATTATTATTATTATTATTATTGGCTAAGTAATTGAGGAGTATTTTCATATCCTCTGCTAACACTGCACTAGGATGACAACGTTAGTCTAGTGTGCATGAGTGTGTGTGTGTGTGTGTGTGTGTGAAATTTGGGACTTTTGTACCATACACTAATCTTTAAATGCTGAACAAGACAATTATGCCTGTTACACCATCAGTAATTGGTCACCAACACTGTTAATCAGTTAATGTCCCCTTTTTGCCAGCCAGTAAGGAGCATGGCGAGATAGATAATTAAAAACATGTCAGGTGAAAGTCCGGTGGTTTTACTCCGAGTGTATGTTCTCACATTGCATGCTTTGTTCGTCTTATTAACCTTCCTGCTTCTCAGTGTGCCTTTAAATGAAATCTTTAGCCCTTTACATGTGAAATTAAAACTGCAGTCCCCTGAGCGCTTTTAATTATTCCTCTCCTGAAAAACTTCCTCTTTTGTCAGCCTGCTTTATTAGCAAAGCAGCCCACTCTCTCTCTCCCTCTTTTTCTCTCATGCTTCACTCCTTTGAATCTCTCCCTCCTTCTTTCTCTCTCTCTCTCTCTCTCTTTCCAGCGGCCCTGTTAAATTCTCACCTTGCACTGCCCTTGTCATCGGCCCGCTGAAGCACAAAGCTAGGCAGCGAGGGAGTGTTTACTCATTTCCCCAGCACATTATCTTTCACATTAATCACAGGCTTGGACCTTCTGGACACGGCACAGTCTCCTGATCTGCTCTGGACCTCACTCTCCCTTTCCATCTGAGCAAAAGTCTCCAAAGCCCCTTCAGCCGTACTACTGCACCACACACACTAACTGTCTTTTTATTGGTATACCACTGACTGAGTCAAAATTCAAAAGTGGATGCTTCTCTTTATTAGGTAAGAACTAAAAAAAACAATGTCCTGATAAAATAAATATGCATGAGTATGCGACACTGATGATGTAGAAGTCAGTGGATCTAATTAACCAAAAATAATTGCATGTAAATTGCATCAGTGTTTTTTATGCTAACTAGCTGTTTTTGAATTCCCCTCTCTTTTTTTTTTTAAATCTATTGTTTGACAACATGTCATGGGACTTATTTTACAATTGTACAGAATTAGTAGAGGATTAAGATTTAAGAATAAGGCGCAAGCCTTGGAAAGCTGGAGTCCTACAGTTTGATCTCTGCTATAACAAGCCTACTAAACCAGGTAACATGTGAGTTAAATTGGGAGCAAATCACAAATTAAATTAGGACTGTAGCTGTGCATTTTCTTTTATTTTCCTATAAGTGCAACCTGAATGCTAAAGTCCCCTGGTATAGTGTCACCTCTTGTATAGAACAAAAGGTTTAGTACAGCACCCAGGTCTTTGAAACAGATTCAAACTTGCCAAATGTATTACAAAATAAAATGAACTCATTTGTTGCCTCATGTGCTGATTTCTACATTTTTGTGGAACACAGTATATTCTTGGCTTATCTCAATCCAGGTCACAGACACAGACTGTTACACACTGTAACAAGACATCTTTAAGACCAAAGAAAAAGATGTCTGAAAAGATGGATGGCCATGGGCAATGGACTGACCTGTACAATGCCAGAAACTTGTTTGTGAAACATACGCTATGACTTGCTACGTAGGTTCTAATGAGGTCATGGACAACAGCAACATTATCATTAGTGACAGTGCCCTTTTTCGCTTTGGCCCCTGTCCTCCTGCAATTAGCATTTTTTCACTGCCGAGCCAAAGGCAGCACTGGCGAGCAGAGCGACATCTAAAATTCAAATAAATGAGCAATGTAAATAGTTTAGAGAGCGAGTTTACCCAGTGAACAATAGCCCCTTATGAGAAACAAGTGAGAAGAAACGGTGTGGGGACAGAAGCAGTGGGGGGTGAGATGAGCCAGCACAATGTGGCCCTTCTCTTAGAGCAACTTGTTATCAGGCAGAACACAGAGGCCTTTTCAATCTGCATTTAAATACATTTCATTCCACTCCCTCATTTGCATTCATTTCTCCCATTATATTTGGAAATGGCCAAATGTCTAGCCGTCACAATGTGGGAGCCTATCACTGGCCAGAGGAGCCCACACCTGATGCCAATTTAGCCTGCTTGGATCTTTTCATTGTCATGGCCCGATCTGACAACTCGGGCTCTTCGCAGTCCAGGGGAGTTTTCAATTGGATTTGCTTCTGGTGACAAAATTGTTTTGCTCATGGAAGAATTTTTCTGCACCCCTCTCTCTCTCTCTCTCTCTCTCTCTCTCGCTTGCTCTCTGAGAGACGCTGGGCGTCTATTTGGGTGCCATGGGAAAACTAGTGGTGAATGATTCTCAGTGGCTTCTGATTTCCACTATTTGTTCAGCATTAGGCCCACTTATCTCTCAAAGAAAAAGCAACATGTGGAGAGAGAGTGACAGGCCGAAAGGCAGCCTCGCTAACAGGTCCATTGTGCACTAAGGATCTGCATTCAAACAAGAGGGGCCCTCTTTTTCTCTCTCTCTCTCTCTGTCTCTCTCTGTCTTTCTCTCTCTCTCTCTCTCTCACACACACACACATACACACACACATACACACAATCGCTTGGTTGCTTTCGCACACACAGACTTGGTTCTGCTGCAGTCAATTACCACTGCTAATCCTGCCCGCAATAGGGAGTAAATATTTCATTACATTTTCAAATAAATACTCAGTGTGGACCAGTGAAGTGTCATCCATAGAGAGAGGGAGAGAGATGGCAAGTGACGACCACTTTGATTTAAGCAATAAAAACACAAAAACACAGTGGCACTGAGTAAATTTAAAAATCAGACAAGAGCCAACAGAATTCAGGATAAACAGTTTAACCAAAAAAAAGCCAAATAATCTATGTTAAGTACTGGGTTTTTCAATAAACCCTTCTGAAAAACTCTCTACTACTTTCTTTTCCTCACTAAAACAAACAGCAGGTGAGTGCAATCATAACCTCCACACACACATACACACAAACACACACACACCATGTCATTTCCACTGTCGAATAAAATGTAAGCTGTCTTGGAGGAATTAGCAACTGGACTTAAAAAAAAACCACAACGGGGGAAATGACAGGGGCATCCCAGTGCTTCATGCTCATTAATCACTGCAGTGTCTTTGACCTTTCATTTGCCAAGGGCGCAAAAAAAGGCGAGGAGGAGGGTGCTCAGGGCCGATGAGAAAAAGAAACAAGAAAAGGGAGCGAAAAAAAAGCGGATGGGAAACAAGCAGCAATAGGTACGCGAAGTCCAAGAGATGCCACAACACATTCTTAATGAAGAGTGAAATTAATCAGCTTCACGGGTTGTTAGATAAATCAGGAACTTCCCAAGCCTCTAGGTGATCTCAGCTGCTCAGACGCTTGATAAAGACAGAGAGGGCCCTAGCCCATTTACACTTTATTAAAAGAATTACAGAGATGCATGTGCTTTCTTCAGGGGACGCCACGTTTAGGAGTGAGGTGCGCAAAATGGCACAAGGGTGCTACACTGGTGTCACAATTATTTTTACACTCGCAAAATGAGCCTCATTCCAGGTGAAGAAGCAGGCTGAATAAAAAGAGAGTGAAAGAGTGAAGACTTGCTGAGGGCCTCCTCTCTGTCACTACAGGGGTGTGACATGTTGATTTATACAGCCAGATAATGTGGCACATGAGCAAATGCAAGCAGAATGACATTGAGTGCACTGCTCTGGAAATAAATGTTTTCACTCTAGCTAACCCATGTAGCAAAGCCCCTTTTTACTGAACTGTGTGAGAGCTTGTGTGTACACATATTCCATTAGCTATACAGTGAAAAGCCAAGCCATACCTAGAAAGCTCATTTACATGAAGGCTTCAGTTCTCTTAGCAAGCACATGTTACACAACTGTACATAAACGACTGAATATGTGCAAGCTAATAATGAAGTAGTATAGTAAGAAAAGTGTATGAGTGTGATACTGTAGTAAAAGCCAAAAGCAGATTCAAATCAAGTCTAAACCCTCACTCAGAACTCTTTACTGATCAGTGCTTCTGCTTCCGAACTGCTCTGAAGCACTTCACACAACAGTATTCACCACAGGACACACTGGTGAGGATTCAATCAAACATCTTCAACATTTAACACATGCTATTTTGAGCTCATTAAAAAAAAATCTTGATGTATGAGATATCATTTTACATTCTATGGCATTCTTTATAAAGAACATACATAGTGTAATGTAGAGAAAATACTGTGGACACAAATACATGTGTTGGTCAAATGAAAACCTTACAAGTGCGACATAAATTAGAGAAACATTACATCAAATTTGGGAAAATGTACTACTGGTTTATTGTTGTCACTATCCTCTTCTAAAAAAAAATATATGATTTTCATTTGACTCATATTTGCCTCGTATGATGTTTATAAAAATGTTATCACTGTGTGTGTTCTTTAACTGTGGTTGGGTTGTACAATTATGTTGTTCTCAAGAACTCTCATTTAGGTTACTGGACAGTATGGTTATGACAATCAATTATTTAAAACATGTATAATTATCATAAAATGTTTCAGATATGTTCACCTATAAAGTGTTCAAACTGTACCAAAGCACTTGGTCCTTGGTTCATTACTACCAACCCACCCGGTTCCCTATCAGGATGGCCCATTTTTAATTACTGACTCATGGTTCATACAACCATCCAAAGTCAGGAAGTCACTCAACTTGAAGTTAAGGAGGAGCTTTTCTGAATTGTATTCAAAGCCAATACTAATTCTACGACTATCAGAAGCCAATAGAAGGCCATCTTTATTTATACTACAAAGAAATACTACTATAACTGGTGCACTTGCCACTGTGTTTCATATTAGGTTTCATTTTGAATGAGGGCCTTTTTATTATACTAGGTTTGCAGGCCTTGTTATACCATTAACTGTTGCAAGAGTTTCTTTCTTTTTTTTTTTTTTAAGAAAAAGTTTTTTAAAGAAAATAGTATAATTTTGTAACTAGCTACAAATATGCATCTCATCTTACATTTAACCCTAATTGCAGTCTGAGGTTAATTCAATCAGTCCATGAAGTCCCTGCTCCAATTTAATTGGCTATTTTTATTGCCTCAGTGAGATTTTAATTGAAATCAGTAGACATCTAACAACAAATGTGACATGTTGACGTCTGGGGATAGCTATAAATACTGTGCATGAAAAAAATATGTGCATTATTAATGTGATTTCTTAATGCAATGTTGCAGTGAGCACACACAGGGACTTTATTTTCATATAGGAAGAAAAAAACATAGTTATGTTTTAAGATTTCAATATCATGAAAAAGCAACACATCACCCGTTGATCGACATGACACTAGTATTGTGTGTCACACCTGATCAAATGAAGAACAAACATCAAGCACTATTGGCATTGGTGATTTATCGGGTCGTTGTCGCATGCATAGAGGCAATCAATGCAACTGCACCATGTCAGCTTCTCTTCTGTCGTGGTCAGGTATTATGTGCTCAAAAAAATAAGGCTGACATAGGCATTGACACAGAAGCGCGCATTCCCCTGAATCCTGCATATCAAATTCTGCACAGCAGCTTTGCCCATTGATGCTATTGATCTGTGTCATGGAAGGCATTATAGTTGCTGATTGACCTGCTTCATTATTTGAGACATTCCACGCTCATATTCATTTGATGCACGAATCATGATTCCATTATTTTAAGTACTCCAAATGAACACTGGAACATCCTAGTTTTCTGTGAAGTTTTTTTTTTTTCTTCTCACACAGGACTGTATGATGGTATATAGTTCATAGACGGTTCATGCAATGCAGTCACTGCGGGAGACGGCAGCTGGGTACACGATTCTAAATATCAGCTCTGTTCCCCCACTTCTCATATGGCATGAAAACAAAAGAGAGGGCATGTGGAGGGAAAAGAATGATAATCTTTCTTGTTCCCACCATTGCGTTAGTGAGTAAAGGGTATATGGGCCTGTAGCTAGAATGGGAAACAGTGCCAACTCAAGCCTGACATCTGTATAAAAACAAAAATAATCTGCTGTCAGCAGAATGTTCAATGACTTCTATCACCCTGGTGCTGCGAGAGACGAGCGGCTGCGAGGATTCGGCTGTTTTGCTAGGCTCAGTGGATCGGAATGCATGCTAATTACCATCAAAAATATGTGTCGAGCCTTATGCTTTCTGGCACTGCTCCGTACCTTGGTGAAGGACATGCCAAAAGGTTCCTGCAAAAGCCGAGATTAATGAACACTGTTGAATCGTCGTAATGCCGTGTCAACAAAACCCATACATTTCATTACATAGGTCATGGGGCCCTGTGTTTTAATGTCACGCTTAAAATTTTACAACATCTGTCTTAGTCAATTGAGAGGGGCTGAAAAAGCGAGATAAATATTTTACTTGCTGTACACTCCTGCATTACTTATAATTGTAAACACACACATACTTCACACACACTCACATATTTCACATAGAGCTTTCACAAATTGCTCCAGCTACAGCCAAAATAGGAAGCCATATTACAGGAGATATTCACAGCATATAATCTTTATGCTGGTCAGTTTAAACTAGGCTGCCTGTAGCTAAACAGGAACAGGCTTCCCCTTTTAAATAATTCATTTTTTCCATACCCCATGCTCTTAAAGACAGCTTTGTGGAACGCCCTGGTCAAATTTTAAAAGTTTAACCTATGTAGATCAATGTGCTTCCTTAAAAGAGTTTCATAAATTAAAGTGCAGAGGGCCTTTTTTTCCTCTCCGAGCAGAAAAAGCTGATGAGACAGGTTTAGTTTAATCTCAGGCAATAGAAGTCATTAACCATTCTCCCAGGAATTAAAATATAGCTTGCCCTTTTCTTCTCTCACTTATCATTAGCATCACTTTAATCTCCCAGCGTTTCACACTGCTATTTTAATCATTACTTACTGCCTTTTGACAACTGAAGAACATGCCTTCCTCTTGCTCAGGCAATATCCCCATTTTAGCTGACAAAATGTAGGACATCATGTAAAAATATCTAAATTTTCTCTTTTCCCCTCCTTAACACTCCTATTAAGAGTGCATGCGAAAAATAAGCGACCAGAAAGAGTGATTATATAGAAAACGGCAGTGAAAGAATTGAAACTAAAGCACTGGAGGTTTAACATCATGCTGCGCGATGTGTGATAGTATTTGCATTTATCATGTTGTTTAAGTAGATCATGGATTTTGTGTATTTTCTTATGTGGGTCATTTGGTGAGCTGGGGCCATCCATTTCTTTGTCCTTGACTCAATGAAAATTTACGAGAAAATTGCATCTTTTCCCAAGCCGAATATAAATCAAGCGTTATACACAGGCTTTCAGTGTCTCTGACAGATATAGGCCATGTTCTAAACTTTGTTTCTACATTGTTCCATGTTTTGTAAGTGCGTAAGAGTAAAAGACAAATACGAATACAGTGCATCAGTTCATACAACACATTAAGCCACTGATCCCAGGTTACTGAAGTAAGGCTTTAGTGAAATCTACATCTTGGAATTGTAGGGTTCTGTACTGTTTGGGAAAAATGAGGTAATGTAATCATTACATGATGCCGCTGATTACATGTGGCATGTTTAATACTAACGCATTGCTTAAAAGTATAAAAACGCAAAAAAATGCAAGTCAAAGTGTATCTGCTTTGGGTTTATTGAGGGTCAAAACGTTATGGCTCAATATTTTACAATCACAGCTATATAATTCTCAAACTGACACACATATAACCTCATTCCTGAAGCAACTCAACTGATATACTGTAGCACATAATACATGTCATTACTGATGTGTTTTTATACCAATTATGGATAAATAATACAGATTTTTGCATTTCCATCCTTATAATAAAGTATGCACTTTGCAATGATTATGATGATCACTTGAATTAAAACTATGGTATGTAACAGGACCGGGTCAAGCTCACCGTTCCGCTTTCACACTATAAAAAAAGAAAACCATAAAAACGAGAGCGATGATTTTATTTGAAAAAAAAAAAAACAGGAAAGGAAGTGTGACTGTGATTATGGATATCACGGACTTTTTTTTAAACTGTTTCATTTTCAAAAGACCTAGAAATCTAGAAATGTCCTGTGGTTTAGTATAAAATAACCCTATCTAATTTTTTCCTATAATTTTCTGGCGCAAAATGTATTAAGAGGTAGCTTACGTCATTCACTGTCTCACCGTTAGGTGAACCTTACAGATAACTTATTTCTAATGGCCCATTTTTAGCCTCTAACCTCGAAATGCAATGTTATGATTAGTGAGAATTGTATTGAAGATGATATAATGCATATGTTGACCTCTGGTGCTACATGACACCGGAGTCACTTTTAAAGCAAAACAAGGGGTCGTTCAAAAGGAAAGATAAAAATGTGTCTTTTTTGATCACACGCACTGAAACAGGAGATTTATCTCCCCCTCCCTCGTCCCTCTTTTTCGTCTTTCTCTCTTGCACTCCTTTGAAAATCAACACCAAACCAGTCCTCTGAAACGGTTGGAAACAGTTTATGAACATTTCAACAAATCAAATCCCTCCTTCTACAGCGAAAAAAGAAGCGAAAAAGCAATTCATTTCTGATCTCTCTCCAAGTTCAAAGGCGAACTTAAAGTGATACTTCAAAGAGGCGTGTAATCAAAGACGTGCAGCTGTTAAAACAACCTTTTGTTAGCTCATTGTCTTCAAACCAAACTCTACAGAAAAATCCATAAACGAGAGGAAACAGAGTCACATACGTAACATTCAGTCACTGTACGTGCCGAGCTTTGGTGGCAGAAATAACAATATTCCTTATGAGAGATGTACAGTATGTATTTACAGTCGCATGAACTAATACAGTAAACCCAGTATGGGGCTGCAGCTCAGAGCAAATGAAGAGGCTCAAGCTGAAACCGCTGAAATCTGAACATATTCAGTTGGATAGATACACACTGCACTCTGAAAGCAAGATACAATATATCTGCTGTTTGTATGCTTCACTGAATAGCAGCCACATTAAAGCACCAGCCTAAGCCAGCTGGGTTTTTTTCTCTTCAAAAGAGCATACTGAAGTGTTAAAGTCACTATCATCACATAGAAACGAGCAGCGGTGGAATTTTAATGCTAGGCTACAGAAAGGCTGGGCAGAAAAAAAAGAGAGCTTTGCCTGCCCACTGACTGGACTTAATTTTTTAATACACGTTAGCACCTGCCTTTAATCCGACTCTAATGTTCATTGTCAAGGGTTAGCGCTGAGATATCGAAAGCGCCTGTCAATCAAGCGCTGGTCAAATTAAAGTACAGCTCCATTAAGTTTCAAATGGAAGCATGGAGGTCCGCTGTGAATCAATCATATAAGTGAAGCTGGTTATGGTTATTATATTCACATACCACAAAAGCCCTACATTAGTTTTATCAAGTATCCTACAGTGCTCCAAGACAGTTTTAATATTTGATGCATATATTTTTAGTTGAGCTTGACTCTTTATAAGCTAATGTGGATATTAAATGCTGTGTTAAATATAAATATTAATAAAAGTGTCAAATCCTGTCTGGGGGTAATTTAAAAGCAAGGAAAACAAAGTATGTTTTGTGTGAAAGTTTCTTTAATTCTGTTTATTTTAACTCCTACGTTGACATTATTTTAATATATATGTAATAAAATATAAAAATAAAAATAATATATTTTAATAATGTCTAAAAAGCTGGTAGTGTAAAGAATATGATAAATTGTGTAAATATGTCTGAGGTTACATACTTGTAGAGATCTGTATCACAAACACTCCTTATCTAGACAAAAAATATATATAAAAAGAACCAACTTACCTGAATTGAAGCGTTTTCAGAAGTAGAAATGCCAAGCAGCCGAGGCAGAGGGAAGAGAGAAAAAAAGAAGACACACCATAAGTGGAAACATGTAGAGCACTTTAACAAAATCATCCTGTTGACAGACAAAATAATCTCCAAATCCCTTTCATTTCAGTGTTGGAAGAAGTTATACGGCAGAGGTACAAGCAAGAGGCTCCCATGTGCAATGCTGGAAAATGTTGTGTTTTGAAGAGCACTTATCACCTGAGGACCTAGGCCATAACTCATAAGAGTAAATACCTTTTTATCAATTGGTAAGACACAGTGCATGTAAATGTACTTGTTCTGGTGCATATTCAAGCATGGACAAAACATAAATTCATTAGCTATCCCCCAAGGCAAGTAAAATAAAGAAATTAAACTGAAATAAATGGTCAGAAATAAAACTGACCAGGCTAAAAAATGGTAGCTAACGTAATGTAATAACGTACGGCGAGCTACTTAGCTAGTTAAGTGCATTAAAACGGATAAAGGATATTACAAACAAGGTATTACAAACAAACGAGTATATGAATTCTTCACATCACCATAGGCCTTATCCTCATTAGAGTTTCTAATGTGGAACATCGTGATTGTGTCTTCGACACAAACTCAGCAAATTGTTGCCAGTGTTTTGTTTATGAACATTGATGGTTTCTTCTCACAGCTCATATAATAAATATTATTTGAGTCCAGCTAGCCTCTTATTTTTTCTCAGTACATTTAACTGAGATGTACTGTGTGTATTGTGCGTATAGTACGAGAGTTATATGACAGCTTTACACACTTTCCACTTTATTTTCCTCTGTTTCATCAGTGTTTTCACATACCTATGTGATCACTGATTTTGAAAAAGATAATCTGTCATCTGTGCACAGTCAGTAAAAATGATCCTACCATCAGCCAATGTGTGTAGTGCAGCAGTGGAGCTCCCACTTAACTTACAGTACCAAGGTGCATCATAAAGCACATTCATTTTAAACAGACATATAAAATAAAAATTTGCTTTGCAAAAGTCAATCAGGAGTAGAATTTTTGCTCGCCTACAAAAAAAAAGAAAGAAAATAGTAGCTCAGACACAAAATCTGCTTGTCCTGGGTGTCCAAACTTTTGTCCACAACTGATATTATTCGTTTGGATATGTTTTATCAGAGCAATGAAGTTAAAAGGTAAGAGAACTAAAAGCTATACAATCAAAAACAAAGGACATTTGACATGCTTTTCTGATTCTCACCAGGATTCAAGATTTATGATCATGGCTTCTTGTTAAGCAAAGATGCCAAAACTGGCACGATGCCATGATGCCAAGCCCTGAAACTCAGTGACAAGCTAATGTCCCAACGGTTAAAACACTGAGAGTCACACTTTAGTTGAGAGCAATTGCCATGAGTGGTTCACACACCCTTTTAACATTCTGTATATATTTGGAAACTAAGGCTGAGTCCAATACGATAATACTATTTTCCCCTTACCAAATGCTAAAGATATTCATGTAAGATGTAGAAGTACGTGTGTGTGTGTGTGTGTGTGTGTGTGTGTGTGTGTGTGTCTGGCTCCATCTGGAAGATTCAAGCACTCGGGGGCTGTCACACAATAGGGAGACGAAAGCCTGCTGAAGGATAACAAATGACTTCATGGCAAAACAGCCATTGAAATTCTTTCAGTATGTGGCATTAAAAACAACTGAACAAATAGAGATAAGAAGGTTAGTAGGATTTGAAATGAGATTTCTCCCTCTCTCCCGCTCCCTTCCTCTCGGCCTCCGTTAAAGAGCTAAACAAAACAAATGGAGCTTATTACTGCAGATTACCTTACACTGGACAGATTCGCTGTGTGGGGCCAAGTGTAAACAATGCCTTTCTCTCTGCTCACAAAGTACGCACCATTTATAACACTGAGCAATCATAGCCACTGCTCAGGCAGATAAAGGGAAATGCACGCTGGCCGTGCCGTTTAAAAATACAACCATTTAAAGGCCCATGTTTCCATGTGTGTTACTATAGCAAACACTGATAAACTAATTATTGGCTGCTATAAGGATTACAGTATATTATTGCTGTATACATAATGCCTGGGGGATTGGGAGGATTTCAGCACGTGTGTCATGTGACTGATTCAAAGTCATATCCTACCCAGAGGAGCAAGGACACAAAAGTAACAGGCCAGAGTGAAATAACACCAGGGCGGAAAAGTGTCAATAGCAGTGCAAATCTTTTTTATGTTGGTAAACAAAGCAGCAGGACGCACCCAGGTGGGGTATCTTCAGAACCTCAATTCAAAATACAACCGTTCGCAGGAGGGATAACCACGACCTTCCTCTGGAATGCAGAGTTTAGGAAATGAGACCAAAGACAGAGCTAGAATGCTTGAAAAGAGCAAGGCCAGAAACCGTGGCCTAGGCAGAGAGGCCAAATCTAGTGATTGCAGTTATATATTTTGTTCATTTGCCACTCTCTATCCTGTCGGCAGGCCCGCGAAAGCCCTCTCATGCAATTGGATTTATGATTTATACGTGGAGCCACAGAGCAACAGGCTCTGAGTGCAGCTCCAACAGTAGACGCAAGATTTATCACGGGCCCGGTCCATCTAACAATCAGGCGTTAAACAGAACAAAAACCCATTCCAAATAAATTCCCACTGTATTTGTGTGCCGATTTGATTTAACAGCCTTCTGGGAGGCACCATTTGGTAGAACGAAAGCAGCAAGAGGTAGGTGGTGTCTGGGAGAGGGCTGGAGGAGGAGATGGGGGGTAGGGGGGTATGTGCCAGAAGTGTTTATTGTGTCAGGTTGATTTATTGAGTGAGCTTCATTTCACTGAATGTTCTCAGATATTTATTTCCCTAAAGGCGCCACAAAGATATGAACAAGCCTGCATCCACATATGTCATCATTGCCCATTTTACAGAGTCAGGAGATTTCTGTTCAAACCGGAGAGGAAGGGGAAGAGGGGCGAAAAGAAGCCAGGAAAAAACATAAAGGCACCTTTAAATCTATACTTTTCCAGAAAACCTTGTCTTGAAATATTGTTTAACCCATCTCCCTAGCCATGTAGAGCCCCTAAGCTCTACAAACAAATCAAACCACAAACCCACCTGCACTCAAATGTCAATACTCTCCATAAATTCAGCACAGGGAAGACTTTTTACAATGCTGAAAAAGAAACTTTTAAAAAAATTCAGTGCCAGACACAGCACATTGGCCATGCTGACAAACTGAGATGGCTCATAAATTTAGCAGCTCCTATAAACAACAGTTTGGTTTCATGGGCTAAGGCGAGAGAGCTGGAGGAGAGAGCGGGCTGGTCGAGATGAGAAAACAGTGGGAAAGTAAAGCAGATGGTGCTGGCCTTTGATTTTCCAGATGGCTGTCCTGACTGGTGAGCCCAGTGACACTGAGGCTTCTCATTGACATGCTGCCTCCGCTGCCTCAACGGCCCCCACGTCTCTCTGTCTCATCCCCCACTTTCTCTCTGTCTGTCTGTCTCTCACTCTCTTCCACTCTCTCCTTCCCTCCACAGCTAGGTATCTCTCAATGTCCCGATCCCTCTCTCTCTCTCTCTCTCTCTCTCTCTCTCTCTTTTCCTCTCGCCAGAATAGCCATTCTCATTTCAGCCTGGCTGCCTGTTGCCACTGTTTATCCAACAGCCGTAATAAGACACAATTGTACATGGCACCTTTTATTTAGAGAAGCAAAAGCAATTACTACTGTGTGACCTGACTGCAGCCATCATCCATTAAGAGACTTAATATAATGTTAATATTAAAAGACAAATGCAGGCTAAATAATGAAGTTTGGTGAATGCTGTTATGTGGGGTGGATAATTCAGTCATTTTGACTACTGTATTTGTGCACATCTACATTTATTAATACAAATAACTTTCCTCATTGCTGACGCAGAAAAAAACTGTCAATCTCAGCCCAGTGATTATCTTTAGAAAAAAATTAAATATGACCCAGCATCCATATTTGTTCATATACTTACAATTTAGCACACCACATGACTATTAAGCAGTCTCTCCTAATTTAAATTGGTCAGGGGAAAAGAATTTAGTGCTGAAGAGGCCATTTCATGACCTTTGGTACACCTCCCATTTTTTGGGTCAAAGCATCATTACCATAGTGCAAGCTCAAAGACGACATCTAAAAATTCCTTAATTATGCTGTGTTTACCGGGAGCTGGTGGACTGCACTCACTTTAATGAAACATCAGAGCGCATGCATCCAGGGCCCATGGGAGACAAGGCCTGCACTCGACCACTTCTGCTCCTCTACAGTGTACACAATTAATTGATCCATGAACCATATTTTTCAAGCCGTTTCTGTATACGTTGGAAATATGACAGAATAATGCTAAACCATATGGCACAAGGAAAAATATTTGTAGAAACTACACTTATTAGCCATGAAGTGTGTAACACTATAAGATGTGGGTTCAAAGACAATTCAATTTCAACGGGCTGTATTTAGAGCAGGGGAAAGTAATGTGTATTTAGAGTCTGTTTATGTACGTGCTAAAGTTGATTTTCTGGGTTCCCCACACAGGTTATTATAATTAACTGCATGTAGTTTAAGTCTCCAAGGTTGCCAGACTTTTCTTGATTAGAGGTGTCCGAGATTAGTTTTTTAATAGCGTCTAGACAAGCACTAGAGTCTAAACACAAACACTTTCCTTCTGTGGGTAGAAAATGCAGACTGACCAAGCAGATTTTTTTTATTTTCTTTACTGTCAAATGTAATAGAACGTAACATTAAAAATTAAAATTTTAATTGTAGTCTAGTAAATTGCCAATATATTGTGGGATCAATAGTCCTAATTGTAATTATCACATTAATCACTGCAAATTTGGTTTAATTTAATAATATGGCTTTTATCATCATTATTCAGCAGCTTATAAAATAGCACTTGATGCAACTGTCTAGGTAGCCTTTAAATCCTTTGTTATTTCTGAGGCCTGAATGTTAACTTCTCACTATGTACGTAACTCAACTCTTAATACAGTCCAATCCTAGGAATTACGAAATGCCATGACCTAGCAAATACGAAATGCTAACTATCTACTTTATAATAATGGTAAAAACTACAGCAATGTTACATCACATGTTTATGGATGAACTGTGTGTGAAGCTGGGAGAGGCAGAACTACAGCAATAGTGCTCTAATCAAGCCTAGTGTACCTCTGAAAGTGATCCCTGATTGCTGTGATGTCATGTCTGAAATGGAGGAGAGTAGTGACACTATAAAAAGCGTGGTGCGGGCCCTCTCGAGTGGCAGATTGCTTTCTCCATGCAGTCTGGGATGCGGATAAGTGACGACAGAGGCCGCGGCCTCCTCCACACAGGGGATTGGAAATGAGAAATAAGCGTTTCCTGCTGCATTCAGCCGGCCACAAAAACAATTTGCTGCGAGAAAAAGCCTGCATAAACGAGTAAATGGGGTCCACTACTGGAAGTGAGGGATGAAAAATTCTAGCACTTCTGAGCTAACATTTTTCATAAGCAACTTTCGCGCATTTCTTCAACCAAGCCGGACCTTCTCACAGTCTACAATGAATTCTCTGTAATATGAACAAAGTAGTTCAGGGAGCTCAACAGGCCCATTGGACTGAAAGCATTATTGGGCAGATGAAAGAAGACAAACTGGCCATCACTATTCCAAGCATCTTAACTCTGAAGCACTTTGGCTCCAGCCCTGGGTTGAGGCTCTGTTATTAAATGGTGACCAGCTTCCAGGGGACTCCATGGCATGTAGGCTGATATTAGTGGACAGCTGGATGGAAGCTGTCATGGGAATGTCTCTTCAGGTCAGTGAATTAAATGTGCCGTGCACCGGTAGGTAAGCTGCCACACTCTGACACATATTATATATTATGTGTATACATATATATATATATATATATATATATATATATATATATATAGCATGAACATATTGGACTAAGCTCTAAGCTCTTGAGATTGCAACTTCATAAATTCATAAAATCAGTCTAACAAATATATCACTATCAGAACCTTTTCTGACATGTCCTACCTTTCTCATTAGTCAAATTCTGGGTAGAAAACATCTTTAAAAGTATTATCGTGAAGAAGCTGGGTTTTAATTGTTCTACATCAGTCCTCCAATGAGTGAGTTCATGAACCATCCAGTAAAGAAAAACATGGTCCTTCTTGAAAGCCTGGGCACTGAGGCAGGCTGAGACAAAGAAACTGAGAAAGAGTTGCTCTAATCTTGGCTGCCTATGATAGGCTGTTTTCTACACTTAAACAGAGCTGATTGGAGGTGGAAGATTCACAAAGCTCCAGGTGATTTCCATAAGAAGAGGAGGACGGCTTCTTAATGGGGGTCAGTGCCAGGGCCGGAGTGTGAATTGGCAGGGGTGCATCAATTAGAGCGCAGCCAAAGCTCAAGCTAACGATAAGGCGAATGGATGATAGAGAGGTGTAATCTTCATTAGAGGCATATAAAAAAATATGACGGTCTCACAAAGACGTGGCAAATGAGAGTGTGGCAGAGGGCAAGGAGTGAGATGCCTCCACTTACAGCAGACTCATCCCAAAGTACTTAAGACTTTATCGTCAGCGGCATACTGTACAGCTTTCTGTTAAGATATACATCCGTTTTCTGTTTTATGTTACGTAAAAAATAAATGGATTCCCCCCAGGCCTCTGTACTTCTCTACACTATGGATACCTGTAGAGATGAATTTAATATCGAGTCATATATATTTAATATCTAAAAGTTTATATTTTGTATGTTGATTCATGAGATGGCTGTACCTTTTGTGATTATTTTATTTATTTATTTATTTTTAATCATTTTCATCATTTAGGAATTGTCACCTTACCTCTCTATGTCTGAGGCATGCCGATAAACATATATTTATTAAAAGTATATACAGTATACTTATTAAAAGTTACTTAAGAAGTGTCCTTTGTTTTTGCTTTCATCTCATATTTGATTTTTCTTTCCATGCATTCATTCATTCATTCACTCACCTTCTGGAACCATGTTATCCTGAGGTTTTTTCTACTACATTCAATATCCACAATTCAGAAAAAAAAAACAATAATGCAAAAGTACAAAAAAGCAGAAAAAAACAAGACATATCTGTTGCCTATGACAGATTAAATACAATCCCTAGTATGTGCTATGTGTGCATTTAATGTTAAAACGTTAGCTAGATTTAGTTTAGCCCACATAGGGTTAAATCCTTGTCACTTTCCCACTAAGTTGTTGTTGCTAGTGGATACTAATATTTATCAAGTGTTACACTGTTCAGAGTTTGATTTGAGACTCAAATCATTGAGTCAACAAATGCAAAGGAAGGGAAGTTTCCCTAGAGACCATACAGGCCCTCATAGCTTACCTCAGACAGATACAGGAAGTGTGATGTGCCTGAGAGATCAAATTTATCTTATATATTGGAGATGAAGGGTGGAGCGGAGTCACTAAACAGGTCACCCAATGGAAATACACCTCCCGAGAGATTATGAATATGGTTGTCCACTAGACAGGAGGTCAGACTTGTGCCATAGTGGGGTTGGCGAGGTTAAATTTCACCTGAGCATGGAGAACACAGAGCTGATACACAAAATAAATGATTAGATAATTATATAAATAACCAGTTAAATACATTTTGTGTATCACATTCAGCATTTATGTTCTTTTTATTTGTCGGTCCAGTTATCCAGAACACATGGCATTTCTGCAGTGCTACGGCTCTGTGCTTTGGTTCGGTTTCATTTAGCAGCTCGTATCTACAAGAAAAATCCGATCCAAAACAAAATGCCTGCTGGAGTCACTTCTTGTACTTGGGTCGGTTCAGGACTGAATCGCTTTCTCACTGCAGGTGAACTGTGCTAGACCTGATTTGGAATCGGACCGAGGCCATCGCATTCAGACGCTTCCGGAAAGGTTGTCTTGTTCCGCACCCAAGTGTGTTTGCTGTGTTCTCAGCTGCACAAAGGAACCGCACAAATCAAATGGAATAAAGGACTAAAGACACCTTTAAAGAAGCACCAGTAGTCACGGCCCTGCATGTTCAACTGTCTGAGTTCTAGATGTTACTACGTTATTTACCTGTAATAAGAATGCAGACATTGTGAAGATAAACTAATTAACGAACTGCATACTCTCTGACATTTAGTGCCTTCTGCCAGGAAGCACCGCTCTTTGATGTTGAGCTGCAGAGAAAGGTACACGCTTAATAAGGTAAGATATTAAAGTGCACATGTGTGAAGAGTGTTCACAAGTGAGTGAGAGTAGTGGGCGAGCTCAGAGGCAGAAAGAAATTTGATTACATTGCGTTCACCTATCCAAACGAACCCCATCATGTGAACATTGTGCATCCAAGCACACAAGCAGCTCCATAGCCCACACAGCCAATCTTACATCATTTAAGTGTATATCGGGGAAAAAAAAGACAATCTGCCCTATTGAACGGCTTTGTCCCCTTAGGCCAAACTGAAATGGTAATGTGCACTACATTTCCAACGAGCCGAAGTCTCCTTTATATTTCTGTGGAGAAAAGAAGGGAAAAGCAGCAAAGAGCACGGTTTCAGGATCTCATAAACCTGTGAAGAGAATCGGTGGAGCAGATAAATTTGCAACGCCACAGTGCAATTAAAACCCAATTCAATTTGAGCGCACGCCGTCCATCTGTCAAAGGGAAACAAAAGCTGAGGAGATGCATTATTAGCGACTCCCTGCTCGCCTTCATTTGCTTGTGGAGAAACGCACACACTGGAAGTGGCACATGTTAAAGGGCCTGAGCTATGCAGTCAGAGCAAAATCTTTTTTAATAGATTGCAAAATTCAGGCCAATCCATTGACAAAATGTTCTTCCTGTAGCTCTTAGCGTTCATAAATTAAGGAGGGGAATTGACTTACAGAAGTCATACTTTATCATACAGAACAGTGTTTAGTTGGTTATGTTTTCCTTGTTTTTACAACTTCTAAAGCAACGAGAGATGTGTGTGAGAGCAGTACTTGTATTCCCACATTTCTGAGTCACACAGTGCCACATAGTGTGAGCCGCAGAAGAGATATCAGCCTGAATGCACGGGTTTTGGTAGAATATAGCCAACCATGTCTCAATTAGTTAAATATATGTTTAATGCTAACATCTCAGACAGTTAGAGGAGAAAGTAAGTAATGAAGAGCAAAATGGGTAGCAGGATTTTTATACTGTAGTGCTATTATGAAATAGCAAAGGTTGACCAAAACCAATCCACCCAGATCATCAGTGAAACTGTAATGAGTTAAGACCTCTCTGTAAACCTCGTTAGGCTGAAAGCAAGAAAACAAGACTAGTTTAGGCATCTCAGAACAGACGTGTGCTTATATATTAATCATTATGCCAGCTGTAAGATATTGGCTTACTTTTATATTTATGGAAACTGAATGAAGTCAATTTCTTAAAGACATACACAACATTTAAATTTACCACACACAAAAACAGTTACAGACAGACGCCTATTTCCAGAGTCATGATTCTGGTGTCATTATCCCTTAAGATTATTCAAAGCAATAATTAATTATTCGATCTTTGCAGCCATGATTTCTGTATCTGTACATGCATAAGTGAATCATTGTAGTGTTCTTGGTTCTATTAAGATCCAAATGTCTCACATAATCCTATTTGTCCACTTCAGAATCTGGCAGATAAAGATCTTTATTATGTGCGAGGAGGTTCAAGGGAGCACATCTCAGTGCTTTCAGCCTAAAAATGCTATCAACTTCAAAAGGTGGAAGAGGACATCAATTTAAAATCAGAAATGTATCTGGGATCTCTACGCTCCTTAAACTACAATACATCTCCACTGATTAAAATACATCAAAGCCTCGTCATTTGTTCCTCTGAGCAATAAGGGTAGATTTTAATTGCAAAATGTTAAACCTCACAATTAAAGGCTTTGTGCTACTTAAAGCTAGCTCAAACAGACACCAAAGGACAAGCATACAAATTAGATGCGGGGAAACGCAGCATGCACGAGCGGAGGGAATTAAATGGTGGCTTTAAAAGCTCCCTGCAAAAATGATAATGCTTCAGATTCATCACTGTGTGTAGTGATAGTATTATGGAAAAATCAGCCAACAGATTGCACTTTCATGAGCTTCTGTCCTCCCCCGACTGAAGGAGATTCTTTCAACAGAGAAAGGGAAACTGTGAAGTAGAAGGAGACATCAACCTGGTGTGCTTGCCATTAATAAAAAACACTGAACATTTTGTAGCTACACAGCTCCAAAACTGGAAACATCCTGCCAACGCAAACAGGTAGTCAATTTAGAGTCGACGGATGAGATAAAAGACTAGTGAGGTGGTACTCTGTTGCTGCAATTAGATTAGCTCACACTACAGAGAGCCTCAGCAGCCAAACATCAATACACAAGAGCTTTACAAGAAGCCCACTGGATATGAAAAACAACTGCAACTAGTCTTAAAGCTGGACAGGGAGCAAAAAGCCATTCGACTTTCTCACCAAGTGTTCAGCACTACCGTCAGATATGGCCAAATGAATCTAATATCAGATATAAAAGCTTCAAATTTTTCCTCTGCCGAGCACGAACAGTAGCCAATTCTCTACTGAGCAGTGAGGCGCAAGAGTTTTATCATAAAAACGTCATTCCAGGACTAGTATTATTGAAGACGTTCAAGGAAAGGTTCAAAGAAAAAGCTTTATTATAACAACAAAAAATTAATAATGAAGCAATCCGAGCAGGGGCAGCTGGTATACACGGGCTAGCACTTTTATGGACTAACACAGTCTTTCAAAAACAAAAAAGACATTAATATGAGGTTTCATTTTTGGCATCCACATCAGATTATTTGCTGTTAAGGTGGATTATTTTAGACTTTTGTGGAATCATGCACAACAGCACCACAAACGGTTGTAAGAAAAATACACAGTGGTATGAAGAAGCGAGGCTGGGGCTGATTTCTTTCTAGCCCAGACTGTAGATCAGTGACAGCTGCACCAGGTAATTATACAGAGTAAAACACCCCCAGATTTCACAAAAGGACAGACAACAGGTCCATAAGTATAGTGTTTTTGGTTTGACCAAAACTTTTCTGTTTAGCATGTTTGCGTTTCATATTCGAAGTAAAAATGGCATGAAGCTTGTGGAACATTATGGATATGAAACACTAAAAAAATTAGAAATCGTGATTAATAGTTCGCCCAACATCATTCTTATTATACAATCAGTCTGACCTCATGATATAATGCATTGCTCAACCCTAATATTTTCATAATCAACCTATTGTTAGACATTTTTTTAGATAGCAACCCTTGATTCCAAGAATTACTAAAAAAAAAAAGACTAACTAACACTGAGGCCAGCATTAATTAATGCACTACAACAGTCACTGAGGGCATCTAATCACAGAGTCTCAGCAATGAAATTTAGATCTGTTTGTCAGAAGCGCAATTCTCATATCCCACAAGAGTATTAATGAAAAACACTTTGATTGCTAACCAATCCAGGGCTGGATGAGAACAGAGCAGTGAAGGAAGCCAGCAGTGGGACGTCATGTGGGTGACGAGAAAGTGTGACCTCTCATTTTATTCTTTAATAAAGTCGCACCCAGGTGGCCTCAAGGCCTTACAGTCGTCTGGGGCTCTTGAGCACTAAACAGTAGTCTACTCAACACTTCCCCCCTTCCCCTTTCAGTCTACACAAACACGTTCACATTGTTTCTTTTTCTACACGGCGGCCCACGAGTCTGTTATCGAGATGAAGCCCCTCCTTGATCTCTGCTGGCGAAACCTGTTCCATTGCCTCACTGATCGACTTTCAGACCTCTCTCTCTAACGGCCATTGTGCAATGACTGTGAAGTGAAGAAACTCTTTGAGCTATGAGCAGCGACAGGCGATCTCTGCTACGGCTGTCAGATCACTCTGTGGTTACAGGTTTTGAGAAACTTGAGGCCAGATGACTTGCTGCTCTGGTAGCTGAGGATACAAGACATGATGCAACGTTTGCCTGTTTGGCAACATTATTATGATTTTACAATCAAAACTCAAAGCAAGACAATTTGTTCAGATAAAATGTGCTGCAGTGCTTTTTTTTTTTTTTTTTTTTTTTGTCTTTGCGAAGCGTATCAACAATTAGCTTAAATCTGTGCGGTTGACAGACTGGAGCTAAACTTGCCCCAGGCAGGTCATTTTTCAACTTGATACACTGATCCAAATACAAACACAGAGTGAGGCCCGAGACTCCGTTGTGCAAATGATCTGGGTGTAATACTTTCATAACTTCCTGCACAAAAGAAACCCTGTGGCAAGTCTCTCAACAGGCAGGCCAGTCAGAAAAACATTCAGGTTATCAGAATTTCTGTAGGCCATTTCTTTAATTAGCTTTCATAATTTGAGGCATGATAATGTCACAGGATTGATGAATGGAGTCTTGAAAGGACAGTGGAAAGTTAAATAAAGTCCTTTTCAGAGTCAGCGATCGTCTGAAAATAAACATCTTCACTGACAGATGAAAAGATTCTTCTGACTGTGTGCTGAAGCAGAAAGCACAAAAAAACCAACACACCCACACACCTGTCAAATTGTACCCATTATCAGAGAAAGCAACTGCTATTTACTAACTAGACATTTTTTTTTTAAATACAAAATGACGATGCATACTTTAACAGATCTCTTCTTTTGATTTGGATCGCTTATATCTCCCTCATTTGCCAGTGCAGCTTTCATCATAAGATAAAAGCAGTACTCCAATCGTAATAATTATAACACTAGGATGCTGGTAAGATGTGGCTTGCCACCAACTTTTCTGACACATACCTATTTCTCCGGTGGGTAGCAGGTGCTGAGTGAGGATGTCTACTGAGAGCCTTTCTAACTGACAGCTGGCGGGAGGAGACACAAACAGCTGCAGCTGAGCATTGGTGGAAAAAAAAAAGTGAGGGAAAGAGTGAGAGAAAAGAGAATACAAACAGCTCCAATACCCCCAGGGTTGTCAACACCAATCCCCCCAACCCGCAACGCTTTTAACCAGGCAAACAGAGGAAAAATTGTTACCGTCACCAAACTCCCAGTCTTCTGGTAGATTTAGGGGCCAGCAGAGGAATGCAGAAGAAAGACAGCACTCATACACAACAGTTTAGCAAAAATCAGACTAACTGATACTGTATGAGTCGCAGTATTTGTTATTATGACATTGGTCATTACAGTAAATAGCAAAACAGTGCCATATTCAAGACTCAATTTAATAAGGAATGAGGGAAAGGGCACGGTTCTCTTTTTTCATTTGGAGGTTGCTTGCATCAAAATACATGAGATCAGCTTTAGTGTTTTGTTTGGCTCTGCCAAGGTTATTGGAGGCTCATTCCAAATTTCCTGAGGGGGAATTGTGTGAAAAATGACTCTGGGTAGATAAATCATTCGGCCCCAATCAAAAGCGAAATCAGTGGCGAAGACAAAAGACGCTGACGAGGGGCGAACAATGGAGAAGGTGAGATGTGGGGATCACAGGAGGCAGCTCTGATAGGCAGCGCAGGTGGGCCTTGACAAGTTAACCAAGCGCTGGAGTCGCACGTGGAGCTGCTGCGCTCGCACCAGACGTGAATTTCACAGGCCAAACTTGGTGCAGCAGGCGCTCTTGAGCCTGCCGAAATTAATAGGTGAAATCCGCACCATTTGCAACATGTGAGAGTGCGGACTGGGAGAACAGGCATGAAACAGCAAATGTAGCCACAGAACGCAACAAAGACATGGTCACATACATAAGCAGTCGCAGATGAATAAGTAACATATCATTTTTATGGCCTGCACTCACCAGCCATTAATGGGGCCATATGAGCACAACCTTGAGATGAAATGCCTGCCATGTTTAATCATATTCCGTAATAAATTGCCTTTAACAATTGAAATGAAATGGATGCGCAGTGCACTCAGTTAATTGTGGACACACATACAAAGATGCAAACCGGTGCTCAGGTCAGTACATTTCCCTAATAGAGAATCAGAGACACTCTTAGGTGTCTGCCAGTCGTTTTGCATGGATATAAATCTGTTCTGCATGTCCAGGATCAGAGAAGTTCTTCAAGGTCCGTCTAATCTAAACAGCCATTCTTCAATATAACTGCAACAGCAGAAAAGGGTGGGTTTAGAGGTTGTGCTCCCATTGCCAATACAAAAGCAGGAAATCCCACATATATTTGTTCTTTCTCTCCCTCTCCCTCTCTCTCTGTCTCTTTCCTTACCTTCAGCAAATAGTGCCTGAAGCTGGCAGCCACCTGCAATGTATTTTCTTTCTCCCCTCGACATTAAAGTCCTTCACAGAAATCAAAATTTAATAAATCACCCCCCGAGTCTGACAGAGTTTATCTCATGGGGTCTGCTCTGACTTGGGAGGAGCCAGTGGACAGACGAAGCCACAGATTATAAGATGTGAAATTAACTACAGTTAGAAGTTAGAAGGGTTTGTGTCACCCAAAAGCCTTTTTCCTTTCTTTTCCACTGGCAGAAACGGTAGACTCCTTTCAGCTCTATGGCCATTTAACCTCATTTGCATCCTCGCTGTCACCACATCGCTTCTGCGCAGATACTGTTATGTTCAAGAGCTTTCATTAAGACCTAAAGTTGACATCCTTTTTACTGGGATGTGGCGGTATAAATCATAGCCGTGGCGCCCGCACATCTTGATCAAAGATTTGGCGCTATCGTGCCATGTTTCCTTTCACATAGCAGACAGGTCGGACACCACTCATCACTTACGGTAGAAGAGAGTTATGTACGTACATTTTATCTTCCTCATGCCTCCATGTTATCTGCTCACAGCATGCTAAATAACTGCCATTATTTACATTGACAAGAGAACTATACACAGCCGATTCAGAACACATATACCTGTTTTCAGTGTGCTTGCTCAATGCATGCCTAAGAGTACTTATTCAAGTGCAATATTATTTTTACTTGCAGTAGTAATACTTATCACATGCTGCTGCATTAGACTCATCCACTCTCACTATGACTCTAGTGCTACTTTTTTGTATAGCCACATTTTATATGTGCATGATATAAGTTGCATATAAAGTTGTGAATAAAGAGTTTGGAATTCTAAGTGACGGCAGCGGTGACCTGTGTGTATGTTTGAACAGCTTAATAAGCTCTTAGTCATGTCTTTTATTAATAACACCCCGAGTGAGCGGTGGGAACGGGTTGACCCGGGGTCTCCGCCTAATCTTTCCTGATTCGGCCTGCTGCACCGGCCGCTCTCGCTATCTGTTTCTCTCGCTGATGTCTTCCTGCTGCGCCAGCGCTGTCAGCACCCTGGCCTTTCTGTGGCTCAGCCTCTATCTCTGTCTGGGGTGTGCTGAAAGAGCCTGTCATACCCTGACATTCCTATTGGCTTGACCCTGACCCTACACCTTTAATTATCCCGCCTTAAATCTCCTCCCACAGCAAAAAAAGGCAATATGTATCAAAGCAGGCTGAAAGTATATTTGTGTAATTCGTGTCACAGAGTAATGTGAAATAGTACTGCACTATCTGCTGCTTTGAGAATAGCAAGTGACACAGATGTTTCTTTATCAAGAAGGAATTACATAATGCCTCCATGTTTAAGAGCTCTTTTCAACGGACAGAGGAGAAACACAATGCACTGACGCTCGAATGATAACAACGGCACAGCAGATATAAATATAGTGTATTGTTCACCTCGGGTTCCTGATTTCCTTCAATTAAACATCCCTTTGACTAATAGCACCATAGAGGCCTGTTTGATCCGCGTAATCAGATCTGCAGAACGGCTATTGTCTCACATTCCTTTTCTGACATTTGAAAGGTCAAGAGTGAGAGGACATTTGATAACTGCGAACCCCCTTTGCTCCATTTTTTACAACCCTTAATCTCCTTTTGCAGAATTGGTAACACATAACCGTTAATCTCTGGCTGAACAGCAAGAGCGGAAGTTATATTGCTGTTTGAGGAAACTGCTCGATTTCTTTACACCACTATAAAGGTAAATCTCTGAGAACCTGAGTGAAGAGAAAATGTGTGTGTGGACGCTGGCCACAGACAAGTGGCAGTTTATTTCAAATAAAAAGCTTTCATGCCTGTACTTTAGTTATAATAACCATGTCAAATGGGAAAACTGCTCTTGTTTCAAAATTCTGAAATATTTCTGACTGAACTATTCCACTTCATTTTTACATATTTTATATATCCAATAAAAATGTATCTACCAACTGCCATGATAGTGTAAAATGCTTGACAGTGTGTAAACTGGCAATTACAAAACAATAAAATAAAAATTTATTAGACCTGTTCAGCTACACACTGTACATAATTTACAACGAATTATACATTGTTCATTTGTCAATCACTTCTCTAACAGAAAATATTTCACAGGAAGTAGATCATCACCAACTAAACAATAATATTTCATTTGGCACTTACTGAACACAAACTGAGTTCAATTACTGCTCAGCATTTACGAGTGTATGACAAACAAACAATTATATGATGAACAAATGTGTTCATATTACATACATAATATAAATATACAGTATTTATATTTATTTTTTTCTACAATTAATTTAAACTATTTTTTTATTTTAATTATATTTTGTTTTTAAATAATAATTAATTATATTTAGTAGTATACATATTGGACCCTACAACATTTTTATAAAATAATAATAATAAATAAATAAATTTTGGTCTTTGATTAATTATTCACAGCTAAGGAAAAACTGCGGAGGTGGAGGCCATAAGTGAAAAAAAAATGACAATATTATGGATAATATTCTAGTATTTGTAATACCTTTTGGCACGTGATGATCTACTTCCTTTAAAACATTTTCTGTTACACAAGTGATAGACAAATTAATAATGAATTAATATGAACAGCATATGATGTGTCATGGATCACTAGAAACTTGAGATATGCATTTAAGGCTTAGAAAAATCACAACATGTCTAGAAAAGGAAAACTGAAACAGAACATCATATTTATTTCCCAGTAGTTATAACACTTTTTTTTCATGTCAGGGTAGTGCTTCAAAGAACTCAGTCGACAGCACTGTTATCTGTGTAAAACACAATGTCTGACACAATACACAAGGCCTGGCATTCAGTTCCTGCCTCTCTCTGTGACAGTGCTCTCCTTTAAATACATCTTATTTCTTTTAACAGCAACCTTGGGAGAGCTGCAGCACTCTAAAGCGCCAACACTTAACACCTTGTAGCCGAAGGAAACATTTCTGATCTGCTCGTGTCATTTAATCATCCGTATTCTACCGAGCTGTGCAGAAACAATTTTGCAGGATATTAACTTCCAACTAAACCCTGCTTGTGTCATTTGTGGTTCCACTCAACCAGTGGTCCCACGGGGAACGCACCCTCCTTACAGCTGTAATGAGCTTCACGGCGCAGAATAAAACCAGTTAATAGAAAGGTAAGATTTAAAAAAAAACATGCATGAATCAGGAAATATTAGCCATTAAAAGTGTTGCTGAAAACCTTCCTGGTAAAGTAGACAAAGCTAGCCTTGCTATGAATAGCTCCTTTTGGTGTGAAAGTCTAGCTGAATAGCTAATATGCCATCTCACCTCCAAGACAAGTGCAGACTTCAGTGTTTGCCTTCAGGGACACACTTTGTCAAATAGCATAGAAAATAACTTTAGAGAGAAAATTGAATGTGAGAGTTTTAAAGGGACGTGCTATCCATGGGGATGCCTCACAATTAGGCTAATACTAAATTATCTGAGGTAAAACCACATAAGTAAACAGTAAACTAACTCTTTCAGAGCTAAAAGGCTGTGTGTCTCTTGGCAAAAGCCTCCTTATTCCTTGCTTATGGCCTGCAGAATACAAAGGAAGGCAATGCCATCCCATGAAAACCATTTTTGTTCCATTGCAAAAAAAAAAAAAAAAAAAAAAAAACTAGGTCATCCTCTCATAATTGTCAATCATGCAATAAATCTCTCTGTGCCACAAATGAATACTGCACTGGGAATGAAACAAAGCTTATTGGCATGCGATGTCAGCTCGACTTAATTCATTCTCCTTTTCAGAAAAGCCTATTCACATGTGAAGTTTATGGATGTCACAGTGTCTGCTCTGGAGCAACAGAGGGATAATACATATAGACAGATGTATTATGCTGAAAAACTTTTATCAGCATAATGCTTGGGAGCCTGTATAGAGCACAAAGCCTGCGTTGGATTTGACATAACAGGACAAATTTATAAGTAGAATACATTAACTGGTATGATGGCAGTTAGCAAAGGTGACTGTCATAAACCTGATGCATTTAAGCATTTAAACAGTTTTATGAGTAACTGTATATAAGTATAAGCACGGTATATAAATGAACAAGCTGAGTCCAACCTCTTGTAGGTGCAAATCTCTCAAAGAAGACTGATATGTGATTGAAAAGTGATGGTTTGATTAAAACTTGGCTTATCTTCAAGAAAAACCACAGCTGTGAAACACGAGACAGTGAGCCACTAGACCTGTGTAATAGTCTACACCATCTTCCTGACAAACAAAGGCTATAAAAGCAGGCGACGTGTGTGTGCTGTGGCCGCCGCTGCCTCGCCTTCCGCATCCCCCAGCCAGGTGTCATCGGTTTACACATATCTGATGGGACAGAAAGGGGGCGCGGTGGTCCACTTCCAGCAGACGAATTCGGTGTCATGTCTCTCCGGAGCAAACTGTCAGTCTTTACGGGGAGAGTAATAATAGCCGGGCACTATGGCTCACCGTGGCAGGGGCGATATTTTAAAAGAAGCCTCAGCGAGACAGTGACATTTGAGTCTTGAGGAGAGAAACTCAAGCCAAGCATCATTGAAAAAAACACTGGAGTTATTATAATGGCTCTCTCTTTCTCTCTCGCAGGGCTCAGGGAGCAAGCAACGTGAGAGGCTCTGGATCAGGTCTAAAGGAAAAGACGGTGGCTTTTGTTTGACACAGAAATACAGTGTAGATCTATTTCTAATGCACTCTGCGCAGGCAAACTTGAGCAGGGTGGAGGATTGGAGTGGATGGCGTGTAAATGGGATTTTCAGTTTATTACAATTGCACGCCAAAGATTTTCTATGTGCCTTTGTATATAATCAAAAAATATTTTTCAGGGATGTGTCCCTTTCACAGTTAGTCATGCCATATGTGACACTGATTTATGCCGGCCTTCTGTGGGCACTGCATTGTGAAAACATGGCAGGGTTATGCTGCTCGAGTACAAGGTTGCAGAACAAAATAAATGTCTATTTGTCAAAAAAAAAAAAAAAAAATTCAAATCGCTTGGCAAACTCAATCAAAATGAGTCATAGTTAATTCTCAAGTAATGGAGGACTGTGTTAAAGTGGGTTTCTACTGTTTGAAACGCTGCAGCCTTTCAACAGGGAGAGAGAACGGAGAAAAACACACTAGCGGGATCATTGCTACAGCCAAATGCTTAGCATTTTTATTTAATAAGCAGCCATTTGTGTTTCACCTTGAAAGTGTCTTATTCAAGAAGCAAAACGCATAGCTAACAACTCCTGCACGCAACATATGGGATCCTTAGTGGCAATAAAAAAACAATATTCGTGTTTTGTTATGATTATTATGATTCAATTTAGGCAAATTGACTTTACACGCTGCTGTGTGGTCTGTGAGGAGTTCAGCTCCCGAGCGAGGGGCCTGGAGTCTCGCGTTTGTCAGAGGCCTGTCTGAGAGCAGATGCTTTGAACGGTGATAGAATTCCATTCTGGTCTCAAGTGTCATTAGCTGCGAGCCATTCGCTTTGCCAGGTAAAGATTAGATAACAATCACAACTTTATGAGATGCTCCTGGAGGTGTTGGAGCAGGCTTTTGTACTGGGCCAAGCAACGCTGACAGAGAAATGTTATTTCTGTGTAATTTCCCTTTTATTTTACATTTTGATTGTGAAGCTAAGTGGAAATTATTCCGTTGCTTCGACAGTTTGCAGTGTACTTGAGAAAGAGAGAACCTAAATTGATCAACTGCAATGAATAAATTTCTAACAAGTATGCTGTCAGCTTAACTTTATAGAAACAAGCCTTAAAAAAGCATGTGCATCCTATAATCAAAGAGCCACCAGGTTTTTTTTTTTTTTCAAAAGGTTTCAAAAGGGTGCTTTAGAGCCACATATTTCATGCTTTGAGGAGGGCTTGAAAGTGAATTCATTGAGCACTTATTTCTTTTGTCCTCAGAAAAATGGCGCAAGCACTCCAGAGCCTGTTGTTTTTCTTTAATGGAGTCATGGCGCTCTCATTGCCCTGTAAAGTGGAGCTTGTTCTGACCTAAATGAAAACAGCCTGCAGAGCTAAATAATCACCTGTCCTCCAGGCTGGCACTACCAAAGCTGCTGACGCCGTTTACCGCACCGAGCCATTACCATATCCCTCATGCTCAAACACAAACACAAATCTCACAAACCTCCTTCAAGAAAATTCGTTTTACAAAAAACAATGGCATGAACAAGCTCCGTGATGGTTACTGTGGTCAAAATGTAGAGATGTGGTAGAACACACATGTTTACATACTGCAATAATTTATCTCTCAGAGCCTAAAAAAACAAGTTGGAAGAAATTTCTGGAATCCCATTTGAGATTGATTCCCACAAGTATTCTTTTTTTTTTTTTTTTTTTTCCCTGTCATCTCCAATGTGAAAATGAGCTAGGGAAAATTAACTCCTGATACAGCTACGCTGAATTAGACAGTGAAAAAAAAGCACTTTTTAAGGATTCCAGCCTTGTCATTTTCAATTTTCTGCTCTTTGGACATGCGTGTATTCAGATTCAAGAACATCTACTCGGCATATCAATCCTAATTAGACAATCTGGGTCCACGAAGGATAGGAGCAGAGTTATTTGCATAATTTAATCATAAATACTCAGTGATACATATTTCCAAATGCATTTGTACAATTATCTTTTCATCCTTGGGGCAAAAGTATTAATATGATTAGGCAATAATTCTTAAAAAAGAGCAGGAAAATAGGAAAGTGGCAAGTGCACCCTCTTTTTAAACTCCAGCTTTGGGCTATATGAAAAATTAATTAATTTCGGGGGGAAAATCAATTTCTCTACGTGACCACATTAGACAGAGCGGGGCTACAGCCTGGAATCTCCGTCCAATCAAGAAATCTCATCTGCTCCCTCTAACTTCTGTCAGTAGTGTTTAACATCGCTGTACAAGCACCAGTGATCTGCGTCTTACTCCCTAAATACGGTGTAATGTGGACGAGCTGCCGGCTAAAGACATGCCAGACCCTACAGTGTCTCTCTCGTTCACACACACCCACACACACACACACACACGCACACACACACGCACACATGCACACAGCCAATCTGTCACAGGTGCTGCTACACTATTCCAATTTCCTAACTATGCTTTCTCCTAACTGCTTTATTCTTTTCAGCATTTAAAAAAATACCAAAACTATCTGCACTTTAGTCCCGTCAGCATCACCTAATGACATCCATTATACAACAGAACCTGATAAAACTCTACATGTGTATTAATAAATATGTGCATCATCAGAAACACAATACTGTCACTAAGCTCTGAGCCCCCAGCAGAAACGTGCAAATCTAATCAGCTCAAACTGTTTACAACAAAAAATTATAACAAAAAATTATGGTCTTTAGAGCCTCTTCCACGAAAAGAACTATAAATAGCTAGCAATGTCCTTTCAGCTAAATTTATTCAAGAGAATTAACTAAAAGAACAACTTTTCCTGACTTTGGTACAGATCCACAAATATTCTGAACAAAAAATAAATAGAAGAAGCAAATAAATATGCCAGTCCTAATTATTAATTACATTTAAATTTCATATTGACTTTTAAAAACCAATGCAACCATTGTTTCCTAATGACATCTTCTTGCGACATGCAGCAAATGCACAATTAATTTAGACACTAATCCTATCCAACAGCAGAGCTCTACCGACTCATAACAACAAAGATAAAAAGCCGGCTGTTTATCCTCTTCCTTTCTGACCCATCAGCACAACATGAACTCAGGGCCAGAGCAGAGAAATGCATATTTGATTTGTAAGAAAGTGCTTGAATGAATTTGTGATTTTAACAAGCCTTTTAACATGCACACCCCCCCTCCCTCCGCCTTCAAACTCTTTCATCCTAATCAGACATCTGTCTCTCTGTTTTTTTTTTTTTTAAGTTATTATCACCCTGGCTCCCTCTTGGATGTGGTTGCTGGGTGACGGGTATCTTAGCACCCACTCTGACTGGGAATGATTTGAATCCGATCCAAAGATTTCCCATGAGTACCTGTAAACACATCTGTGCCCTGCCGAAAACAAATATATCAGAAGAGCACTGCAAAAAGAGAGAGAGAAAGAGAAAGAGAGAGAGAAAGAGAGAGAGAGAGAAAGAGGAGCGATAAAATCTACCACCACTGGTGAAGACGTAACCCCCGAGCGCTAGACAAAATAATCCCACTTTCCTGTAAATGGGACAGTTTGTATCATAATACAAACAAAACACAAGCCTCTTTTTTAAAATGCCCTTATAGGACTGGGCTTGTAAATATAATTTTTGACATTTATATTGATTCAAATTATGACGCTATTATAAGAAAAAAATGTGCAAAATACCACTTAAATAAAATCCATGAAATTCGAGGGCTGAGAAAAATAGCCGACATCCCTAAGGCCTCCTGTCGTCTGGAGGTGCGTGTTTAACCTTCTGAGGTAGACAATGATTGTCAATTAACTGCTGCATTGCTGTGCATGTACAGCTTGCCTCCAGTGAGGGAGCAGCACTGTTGTGATGTTTCAATAACCCTGTAAGTTCAGATACCGGTGGGAATGAACGGAGCCTGCGCTGTCCCACACACAAAATGAAAAGGAAAACAAGTGGCTGAAGTATTGCTTCTCATGAGGCACTGTCGTAGCTCCCATGAAAGCAAGAGATTATGGGCCCTCTATCTGCTCGGCACCGGAAGGAGAGCATTAATCTGGGTCGAGGCTCTGTGTGAAGGTGCAGCAGAAAGAGAGAGCGAGAGAGAGAGAGAAAGAGGGAAAGAGAGAGGGAGAGAAGTGTTTCCTCCTGCAGAGCGAGAGCGCAGATCATCTGCTGCTGCCGTACAGCACATGCATTAAACAAGAGCAGCCAAAGATAAACAGCTATCATTTAGCAAAAAAAACATTTTGTCATCATAATAGTGTGGGAATTAATGCATGGATATCTTCATGTTCTGTGCAAATCTATGGTGCTCTCAGTACACACTACATGAAAAGAAATATGCACAAATTCCACTAGGTCACTCTAGACAAGGTTTCTTTATATGGCTTCATGTATGGCTCCAGACACGTGAAAAACATCTGCAATACTTTGCTGCATCATCAAAACTCAAGTGACCCACGAATACTTGAATTAGGAGCTAAAGTGCAAACCTTTCTGCTTAAAGTGCCAAACATACACACACAGATTCAATCAGCAGTGTAACGAAGAGCTGCTCCTCCTGCGCCATCTGTTTGTGTTCCATCTACACAGGATATCTTTGTCCATACAAATGATGTAATTCTCCAAATGGGAAGCAGCCATGGCGGATATGATTGATTTCAGCATAACACCGGCAGTACCAGGTGCTTTCAGAGACCATTACAGGCCTCTCCGTGCAGCAGTAATAGGCGAGCACTTTAGCGTCATTAAAGCAATATGTAGCACTGCATTATCCTTTAACCCCATCGCTGGCCACTCTCAGTGCCAACCTCAGAGTTCAAATCACACACTATATCACTGTGTGACCAGGGAAGGTCTGAGTGAACTGAGGACTGAGGCCTCACCACTTTAAGTTCCAGCTCTCGCAAATAGAATGATCTTCACTGTGGACGCGCTGGTCAAACAACCCAAAAATGAAGGTGTGAAGTATGATGAAGAGCACTCATTTAAGTTTAATTTTTTTTTATTCCAATTATTTCCATGTTTAGGAAAAACTGTAATTAATCATATATAAAAATTTGACATGGGTCAAGGCATAATGTGGCCAGTATATAAGAGACCAGTATTCTGTAACTAAGCCCAAAAATTCTGATTTTGTGATTTTGTCATATATATATATATATATATATATATATATATATATATATATATATATATATATACACCAATGATTACATATTATTAATATATTATATTAATGAATTAATTGTACTAACAATAACAAAAACAATAATTGTGACCTTTCTCCTTAAATGACATTCGTCTTACTATAAAATTAAATTATTATTATTATTATTATTATTATTATTATTATTATGTTTTTTACTGACAATTAGACAAAGGTTATTTAAGGAAAAAGGTCACATGTCTTGCACCCACTTAACAGTAATCTATGTTTCCACTACTTAAAATTAGCTAGAGGCAGTGAATCCTTCCTCATTATTGACAGTATGCACTTACTGACCACAAGCACTTTGAAAAAAAGGAAAGAAAGAAAGTTAAAAAAGGAAAGAAAGAAAGAAAGAAAGAAAGAAAGAAACGCAAACACTAGAAATAACTGAACGCACTAGGAGATCACGCACATTGCGCAATATTTAATAACCATTAGTAACCATTTAATAAAAATAATAGGATTTTTTTCCTCTTTTTTTATCCGATTTTTTTATATGATCAAATACATTAAGAGAGCATTATTGGTCAAATGTTATATATTAAATTAAAGTAATTTAATTAATGAGGTCCACTTATTCAATATGTATAAGTGTTCTTTTTTTTTTTTTTTTTAAATATTCAGTGCTTGAAAAGTGCATGTTTATATAGCAGTATGTAAACACACCTAGGCTTTACTCAGGTTAAAGATATTATGATATTATGTTACTGTTAGCCTTCATTCATTAGACTGTCATAATCAATCAATACTACCCTGAGATTTAATTCCAAAATTCTGAGAATGAGTTATCATATTCAAAATTACACTTCATTATAAAATATTAGGGGCAACATGCACAGCAAATAAGCCAGTGTTATTTTTACAGTGCTTATTTATAAAGGTCCAGCTGGACGTCCATGATGACTGTAAAAGTTAATCTTAAACACACTGTTGTTTAGCTGTGCACTTCGTGTCAGTGCTGTATAAATTCATCTAACACACTGTTGTTTAGCTGTGCACTTCGTGTCAGTGCTGTATAAATTAATCTAACACACTGATGCTTAGCTGTGTACTTTGTGTCAGTGCTGTATAAATTAATCTAACACACTGATGCTTAGCTGTGTACTTTGTGTCAGTGGTATAAAAGTTAATCCAGGACAATGATGTTTAGCTGTGTTTCTTGTGCCAGTGGTTTATAAATTAATCTAACACACTGTTTAGCAGTGTGTTTTGTGTAAGAAGTGTACAAGTTAATCTAACACACTGATGTTTAGTTGTGTGTTTTGCATCAGTGGAGTAGAAGTTCATGTAACACACTGATGTTTAGCTGTGTGTTTTGCATCAGTGGAGTAGAAGTTCATGTAACACACTGATGTTTTGCTGCGTTTGCATCAGTGGTGTGGAAGTTAATGTAACACACTGATGTTCAGCTGTGTGTTTTGCATCAGTGGTGTGGAAGTTCATGTAACACACTGATGTTTAGCTGTGTGTTTTGCATCAGTGGTGTGGAAGTTCATGTAACACACTGATGTTTAGCTGTGTGTTTTGCATCAGTGGTGTGGAAGTTCATGTAACACACTGATGTTCAGCTGTGTGTTTTGCATCAGTGGTGTATTTTGCATCAGTGGTGTAGAAGTTACAGTAACACACTGATGTTCAGCTGTGTGTTTAGAAGTCAGTGTGCTGTAAGCTAAGTGCAGTGTACTCGGTGTCAGTGGTGTAAAAGTTAAGTGCACGGCGGTAACGGCTCCGCTACGTCATCAGCTCGGTTGAACGCGCGAGCTCGGAGTCGGTTCTCTGCAGCTCTGCGCTTCTTTACCGTGGAACAAGTAACCGAGAAGTTGGAGGTGTTTGCGCGCGAAGCTGCGAGAAGAATCGGCTCTTTTCCGAGCTCACGGTGCAACTCAGGCGCTCAGCGCTTACCTGGCATTGGTGCAGTCGTTGTAGAGCGTCTCGAAGTCTTTGCGGGAGATGAGCTTGCAGCGGTTGACGCCGGGCTGGATGGCGCCGAGGCCGCGCAGCACGCGCACCTGCTCCACGTTGCACACCACGGGCGTGATCTCGAGCCGCTTCAGCTTGGTGTAGACGGTGTGCAGCCCGCCGACCAGGTGCTTCAGGAACAGATCGAAGGCCTGCGGCAGGCAGATGAGCTCCCGTCCGTCCACGGTGAACGAGGCCACCTGCGCGCCCCTCAGCTCCACCATCTTGCACTCGTTATTCTGCGGGGTGTTCTCCACGGGCGACGGGGTCGAGTACACGGGCTTGGAGGCGAGCGGAGACGGAGTGACGGCGATCGGTATGGCCGGGCTTCCTGCCGCCGCTCTCAGCTCCGAGCGGAACGGGTTCGCAGCGGCCGGAGCCACCGACGGACACGGAGACGAGGTGGCCGACGGTGATGAAGTGTTCACCGAGGAGGAAGAGGAGGATGAGATGGGAGACGGCTGGACCAGAGAGGAAGGGGGGATCAAAGCAGCCGGCACGGCCATGGTCAGCTCGAGCACGCGGTAAAGTTCAAAAAGTGGGCAAAAACCCCCAAAGAAGAGAAAAAAGTAACGCGCGAGTTCGTTAGGAGAAATCCACAGCAGCGCGCTCCGCCGAGAAAAGTATTAAAAAAAAAAAAAAAAAAAAAAAAAAGAGGGGGGGTGACGAGAAAAATCGTCAGTGGTAATGAATTAGGCTGTGCACGGCGGGAGGACCATTTGGAGATTGGAAGAAAGAGCCTGAGAGAGAGAGAGAGACAGAGAGAGAGAGCCAGAGACAGAGTGACAGGAAGAAAATGAGCTGAAAAGTGCAGCTCGCGCTCTGGGATGAGTTGTTGTTGTCACAAGGTCCAAGGAGGGAGGAGCTAGTGGACACTGTCGGCCTTTGAAGCGCGCGCACACAGCCTGCGTCCGAGAGCGCGCGATAAAGCATTCAATAATTTCCCCCAATTAACGCTATTTACTGGAGCTACCAGATATTTTCACACTGTTTAGTACTGAGTGGAAGTGGAAGGCGATGCAAACACTGTGGAGCCCAGCTTTACACTGCCCGCACACTCACACTCTGACTTCTCTTCTTCATACAGAACTCTTCATTTATTTTTATTTCTAGGATGTTTCTCTATAGCAGTTCTACCTCTCTGGTGTCAAAATGCCTCGCTTTGCCATGCAGACTCACTACCCTGTCCTGAATCACCACCCTGTCCTGAATCACCACCCTGTCCTGAATCATTACCCTGTCCTGAATCATTACCCTGTCCTGAATTACTACCCTGTCCTGAATCACTACCCTGTCCTGAATCACTACCCTGTCCTGAATCATTATACTGTCCTGAATCACTACCCTGTCCTGAATCATTACCCTGTCCTGAATCACTCCCCTGTCCTGAATCATTATACTGTCCTGAATCACCACCCTGTCCTGAATCATTACCCTGTCCTGAATCATTACCCTGTCCTGAATCACCACCCTGTCCTGAATCATTACCCTGTCCTGAATCACTACCCTGTCCTGAATCATTACCCTGTCCTGAATCATTACCCTGTCCTGAATCACCACCCTGTCCTGAATTACTACCCTGTCCTGAATCACTACCCTGTCCTGAATTACTACCCTGTCCTGAATCACTACCCTGTCCTGAATCACTCCCCTGTCCTGAATTACTACCCTGTCCTGAATCACTACCCTGTCCTGAATCATTACCCTGTCCTGAATCACTACCCTGTCCTGAATCATTACCCTGTCCTGAATCACTACCCTGTCCTGAATCATTATACTGTCCTGAATCACTACCCTGTCCTGAATCATTACCCTGTCCTGAATCACTCCCCTGTCCTGAATCATTACCCTGTCCTGAATCACTACCCTGTCCTGAATCACTACCCTGTCCTGAATCATTACCCTGTCCTGAATCACTCCCCTGTCCTGAATCATTACCCTGTCCTGAATCACTCCCCTGTCCTGAATCATTACCCTGTCCTGAATCACTCCCCTGTCCTGAATCACTACCCTGTCCTGAATCATTACCCTGTCCTGAATCACTCCCCTGTCCTGAATCATTACCCTGTCCTGAATCACTCCCCTGTCCTGAATCACCACCCTGTCCTGAATCACTACCCTGTCCTGAATCACTACCCTGTCCTGAATCACCACAATGTCCTGAATCACTCCCCTGTCCTGAATCACTACCCTGTCCTGAATCATTACCCTGTCCTGAATCACTCCCCTGTCCTGAATCATTACCCTGTCCTGAATCACTACCCTGTCCTGAATCACTACCCTGTCCTGAATCACCACAATGTCCTGAATCACTCCCCTGTCCTGAATCATTACCCTGTCCTGAATCATTACCCTGTCCTGAATCACTCCCCTGTCCTGAATCATTACCCTGTCCTGAATCACTACCCTGTCCTGAATCATTACCCTGTCCTGAATCACTACCCTGTCCTGAATCATTACCTTGTCCTGAATCATTACCCTGTCCTGAATCACTACCCTGTCCTGAATTACTACCCTGTCCTGAATCATTACCTTGTCCTGAATTACTACCCTGTCCTGAATCATTACCCTGTCCTGAATCACTACCCTGTCCTGAATCACTACCCTGTCCTGAATCAGTTCTCTATAGGCTATTGATGATCATATTGTAATAATAATAATAATAATCAATGAAATAAGTATATAGGATGTTGGAGACAAACCGACCTGTTTTAAATTTGAAAATCAGAAATACAGAAATACTCTACTGTTAAGATTTAACATAATGTTTTGCTTATTTTCTCAAATGAATAAGCAAAAACAACAAATTTACCTTCTGGGCATATTCTACACCTGCTCCTCATACTTATATTCATGTAAAATATCAGTAGAAGCTGAGCAGTCTTTGTCAATATGAAACAAAAAAATCTGCTTTTAGTCCCTGTCACATACTCTTTCTTCTTATTTGTACTCCCACCTGTGCACACACACACACACACACACACACACACACACCCCCACACACCTGCCATCCGGACAATCCCCCAAGCGTGGGAAGGGGTTTCGTGTGTCATTTCACTATGTGAGGTTGGTCATTTCAAGAAGATATATGTGAACTGAATCTGGTCTGAGCAGCACAAAGGCCATGTACACACACACACACACACACACACACACACACGCAAAAGCACGTGAGCACACACACACACACACACACACCAAAATGACCTCAGAGAAACCCCTAACCTTTCTCTGTTTCGCTAAAACAATATACCAACCATCTTTTACTCTAGTCTGAGAGACTCCACGATATAATCCCAAAACATTTTCTCACATTGTACCACACACGAGTGAGAGAGAGGCCAAACAGAGTTGTGTATTAAAGTATGGGTCTCAGTCTGTTTACCATCTGCAGTGTAAGAAATGACAATATTGTCTGAGAGAGCAATCTACTCTCTTGCTCTGTTCTCCTTATAGTTGTACATATTTAGACAATGTAGAAACCTTAAGTGGTCTACTGTCCCTTAAAAACATTAAAAATATTAAAAGTTCCTTATCAGTAAGGGTTCCAAGTAGAACCCTTTATTTCATCCTGAGGACTCTTAATTATCCAAATGACGCTTCGTTGTTCTTCTTCTTCTCTCAGCTGCTCCCGTTAGGGGTTGCCACAGCAGATCATTGGTCCGTGTATTTGATTTGGCACAGTTTTTACGCCAGATGACCTTCCTGACCCAGCCCTCCCCAGTTTTATCCGGGTCTTGGGACCAGCACTGGGAATGCACTGTCCTGTGCAACCCCAGTGGGTGGGGTCAGTTCCCTGGCCGGGAATCGAACCCGGACAGCAGCGGTGAGACCGCTGAGGACTAACCACTTGTCCTCTAGGGACCTAGAAAAAGACCCTTTGTGCATAGACAAAAGTGATAAATACCTCTGCATGAAAGTTTGCCTTCAAAATTTGGTTGCACATATGCTCATTGCAATATGATCAAATGATTTAGGAACATATTGCAGGAGTCAGGTAGCGACTTAGAGAAGGAGTATTTGTCCAAACAAGAGGACAATGTAGAATTCAGTTCTGATTATGAGAGTGAATTTGAGGGACAAGACTGACCCCTGTGCCAGCAAGAGTATCCTAAGATTAGCCACAATGGATTTGAGGAATTTTTTATTTTTTTTTTTAAAGGAAAGGGTACTTTTAATTTACAATCTTATCTACAAAAAAGCATTCAATGAAGCTAAAAATAAATGTGTGTATAGGGGTGTGTGTGTGTGTGTGTGTCCTGCAACAATCTGAACATAAGGCAAAATTAACATAAAATATTTTGATAAGATCCTCTCAGTCTCCAGTGTATGACATCTGGCAGAGTTATAAAAGATATGTTAGGAAGAATCTGCAAAGATTTGCCAAGCAATCTGGCAGAGTTAGAAAAGACATGTCAGGAAGACCGTGTGTTTGAGGGGGCTAGACTAAAGGGAGGCCAACTATTACAACTGAGAGGATCCAAAAGATGTTCAGGGGATACACAAAGAAGCTGAAAGCAGATATAAAGGCAAAAGGTGCTCATATAAGTTCTTAGAGAATATTTCTAACAAGTTTAGAAAAGGAGATTCAAACTTCAAACTTTTTGCTATCAATATCAATCTATCAATGCTATTATTAATTAACATCTCTGCTATTAATGTACATTATTTGGCAACTTTTGTGAGTTGTAAAAATGACAGAACATCTGCAAATCTAATAAAGGGATTTCAACATATTTGTTTTCTGTATTATTAATTTCATCCTAAAAATGTCCAAACTTTTGCACTCAATTGCTTATGTATTTCATCAGAGGTTCATAACTACTGTTAATCTCAGTTGGTATTTTGATGATGTTGGTGGAGAGCACTCTCTAAAACGTCACTCTAATATCTCTCGTAAGAGTTCAATTGGATTGATATCTGGCGACTGAGAAGGCCATAGTTTATCATTTATGTCATTTTCATACCCAATCAGTGCGCTCTCGTGCAGTAAGAGTGGAGGCAGAGCACTCCCATCAGGATAGAAATGTTTCATCACAGAATAAAGGTGATCAGTCAGAAGAACTTAGTATTGATTTGCAGTGACCCTTCCCCCTGACGGGACACGTGGACACAAACCATGCCAACAACCAAAGCCACTGGACCCCTCACTGTAGGGGTCAAGCATTCAGGCCTTTGCTGTTCTCTTGGTGTTGCCACACATGAAGCATGATTCATCTGACCACATCACTTTCATTCTCCCCACATCTAGTAAACCAGTGCCTATGGTTTTTGCACTCCATACTCCTCAAATGTTTATTTGTCTTTATAATAAGGGGTTTATACATTGCAACTCTTTTATAATATCCCTTTCTATGTAGTTTTCTCATCCTGTACTTATATTCTCAGTCACGTCTTTACATATTGTATTAATGCACATGCATCACATTTAGCTTTTTGCTTTACTTTGTCAGCCATTTGTATATATATAATTATTAAATTAAAAAAATCACTTTCCACATTCATAGTTATATTGCTATAAAAATCAGATAAGATGTCTACGGTGAAGGGTACATACCGTACATCTATTGCTACTGCTGAGCAGTACATGATGGTTACTAAGACCAATAATGATCCTGTGACTTTTTTTAAAACTGTTCATAAGCCTTAAACATAAAAATGTGTCAAACGAAATATAGACAGCTCTGTGAGTTTATAGTAACCTAACATGTCTACACAGCAGGGGAGGATGCATTCAGCAAAGCTGTACGCAGGATAGGGTTGCTGTTTTCTGTCGATAAGGTGGTGAAACGCAAGTCTAGGTGATGCGCATGGATTGCATTTCATCTGTGAGCACACCAAAGCAGCATCAGGACTGATGATGTAACGTCTGGGGTGCAAGCTGGTGCTGGTGTCATTAACAAACAAACAGCTCAGGTTTTTAGATCTTCCTTCTTTGTAGAAATACTTTAGAAAGCTACTTTTGTGAAATGCTGTATTCAAGTGTAATGCAAGACCAAGTTCAGGGACAAGGTGATTTATTAGAACAAGAACTAGGAATCCACACCTACTTCTATACTCTTACTATTATAGTTGCAGCACCACAGCCTGTAGAAAGGCATGTTAGGTAGATGGGCCTTAAGATAAGTAAGAGAACCATTTCACAATTACCATTCAGGCAAAGAGGTAGTGTGAAAATCAATAACTGCTTAAAATTCATAGCCAGACAATCCATTTGCCCTTTATGTTGCTAACCTTTGCTTAAATATTCACCATATTAAGATTTCATTATAAACAATGAATGTCACAATAGTTTGCCTACCGTTTTTCATGTTAGCATGGGTTAACTACAAATTAGTCATAAAAACCCCAACGGAAAAGTGCAGGTGACAACGAGGCATCAATGATCTTTTGGTTTGAACAGTTTTAACTATTAAACTCATATGCCTCATTCTTGTAACTACACCCATTTCCTGTTATATTCACTGAAAAATGCTTTAAGATGAATAAGTGAATAATAAGCTATGGATTTGAGGGGTTAATACTCAGGGTAGACTTGATGAATCCAGGCTCCATTAGAACTGTAGACACACAGCAGGACCTGCCATGGTAGAACCGCACATTACAATTACACTAATGCATTCTAACCTTAAAGCCTCCTGCAGTGAGATCTATACCGTGAATTACAAATATGCAGCTAAAGCAGAGTATTATGGATAAATGGATATGGATATTATGGAACAACAATTACTACCTTAAACAGACTATAAATAGTGGCATTATTTTACCCCGGCATACGAGATTAACAAGAATTATATCATCCTATAAATTTTGCAGATTCTCTGTGAAATCTTTGTTATCGTTACTTGATTGAGCATAAACGTGTAAGTGTTTCAAGCTCAAAGTCAAGTTCTTCAACTGACATTAGAACATTAAATAAGGGTAGATTCTTTCTTCTTTTAAATGACTCATAATGCTACTCTTTCACTATATAGCCTACATACACAGGACTTGGCAAATGCTCTAATCCAGAGCAATTTATCTATCAAAAACCTATCCATTTTTTACAAATACATCAGAGCCTAGGAGCACAATGCCTTAATGCAATAAGGTATTTTTTTAAGTGCTTGATGAAGAGGTAGATCTTCAGTCTTTGTTTGAAGACAGCCAGGGGAAATTTATTCCCTGGGAGCCAGTACAGAGAAGAGTCCTGGTGCATGTATTCCTTGTATCTCAGTTTAAAATTTAATCAGACCTAAGCTGGGGCTGCAGTGGAATGTGATCTATTTATGTCAATATTTCATATTTAAAATAGTCATACTTTTTAATAATGTTGCATAAATTTCCTTAAGTAGCATAAGCGGCATTTAAAAGTTATTTACACAGATATTATAAAATATATCTGACATACACAGATCAAAGACATTGCAACTGAACAAGAAATGCCAGTAGCAGATTGTGTTTCCTACAGCACAGTTCACATACCAACTATGGTATTTAACAATGTGAAGACAAATGCAGCAGGAAGTGAAAAAGGCATAGAGCAAACTCATACTGGTCTCGGCCTTGATGAATAACCATAACACTAACGCATTATGGCGGAGTAGTATTTAAAAGTAGAGCTGGGATATGACTCCTGTATGATCAATGACACTGCATATTGGTTGATGTAATAATTTATTCATCCTATAAGGCTTTGGTAAAACAATGTTGAAAAGCAATTTAAATTAAATTCATTTAAATGTCAATTCTCATGGTTAGGATTTTTCTGTAATTGGCTATTTAATTAAAAATAATTTTCATAGTCATTAATAAAGCCTGCAACTTGTAGTGCACTGACATGTTTTAATTACATGGTATTAACAAAATTGATATGCTTTAGAAAGCATAATGAATAAGAAATAATTAGACCAATCATACATCATCCCTCTTATGGGCATTAAGTGTATTTCAATATAATTGATGATCTCTGAAAAGAGAGATAAATAACTTTAATTGCACAAAGTTGGTACTCGGTTTAAACACAACCAAGTTTAGATCACATTTGTGGATTGATTCATCATGCACATGTACTGTAGACTCAGTGCAGGCAATTATTAAACATTTAGCAGTGAGCAATTAGAATATAATGCATATATTTTAATGTTTTAAACTACCTTAGTGCTTATTCATTAATCAGGCTGCTCAAGATTGTAAGGAAATATAGTTGACCTTTATATACATTACATACTGTATAGTATACAGTATATGGACAATATTGTTGTCTAAACGCACCCCTCCCATGTGTGATTTGCAGGAGAAAAAAAAACATTTATTGATTTTCAATATTTGTCTCTTGGAGGTTACATGGCATTGACCTCATCCTTGCAGAGAAGCACACTGCAAGCCAAGCAGAGAACGGTGAGGGGCAGATGTCAAGCCATACTGAGGGCCTGGAAACTAGAGTGCTCTTACTGACACAGCGACAGATCATATAGACCTAAATATAACATACCCAGGATCCAAGCTACAGTCTTTTACATTTACATTCACAGTGAGTCAGAAATTAGCAAATAGATAAACAGATAAACCAGCAAAGTGTTTGCTTTCCCAATCAGTGTCCTGATTTATGACCAGTCTAAATCCAGTTTATTGGCAAATCATGAAATTTTGAGAGGTGAATGACATCACAACTTTTCTCTGAATACTAAAGTACTAAAGTTCTGTTGTTGATGTCTTCACAGCATAAAGTTCATAGTTGAAAAATAATTGCTAAAAATTTATACAACACAAAAATTTGAAAAACAAATTATGCTGAAATGTACCAAGGTAAATGCAGTAAAGGTATCATGAAATAACCATTTATTTACAATTACATCTAATGCACACGTAAAAATGACAAAGATATTGTAAAGATATTTGTGTATAAAAACAAGCATTTTCTCACATATTCGATTATATGAAAACTACCCATGCCAAATTTCTATAGTTAATGATGTTAACATTATAGCTTATATGTTAGAATTAATTAATGTAAGTACTACGTGTACTAAAGACTTACACTGATCAGCCATAACATTAAAACCACCTGCCTAATATTGTGTAGGTTCCCCTTGTGCTGCCAAAACAGCTCTGATCCGTCAAGGCATGGAGTCCACAAAACCTCTGAAGGTGTGCTGTGGTATCTGGCGATGCACTGTGTGTTCTGACACGTTTCTATCATATCCAGCATTAACTTTTTCTGCAATTTGTGAAACAGTAGCTCTTCTGTGGGATCAGACCAGAAGGGCTAGCCTTCGCTCCCCACGCGCACTGATGAGCCTTGGGCGTCCGTCACCCTGTCGCCAGTTGTCAGATGGTTGTCCTTCATTGGACCACTTTTGGTAGGTACTAACCACTGCATACCGGGAACACCCCACAAGACCTGCCATTTTGGAGATGCTCTGACCCAGACCAAACCAAAATTTGGACCTTGTCAAAGTCGCTCAGATCCTTACGCTTGTCCATTTTTCCTGCTTCCAACACATTAACTTTGAGAACTTACTGTTCACTTGCTGCCTAATATATTCCACCCTTTGACAGGTGCCATTGTAACGAGATAATCAATGTTATTCATTTCACCTGTCAGTGGTTTTAATGTTATGGCTGATCGGTGTATACTGGCAGATATGTATGCAAATTCAGCACTTAATTTGGTCCAGATTTCATGTGTCATTCAAAATGAAGTGCTATACTTTATATATTAAAAAAATAATATCAGCATTAAACAGTCAGCAAGTACAAACTTCTGACTGCATATCAGTTCAAAATATGCTCGTGAATACAAACTATCATAATTTACTCTTAAAGATGTTAGTGTGTTTGTGTGAGCTGAGCTAATCATTAAGCCATATATAACTTTAAGCTCACTTGGTTATATCAGGCCTGAAGAAGTCATTTTTTCAAAAGAGTCAGGCCACAATTACTCACAAAGCCTCATACAGTATTTAAAGTACTTTGAACTTTCATAGCAGACAAAAGATTTGTGGATATCTAAATTGCAAGGTAAACCTATATAATTGCTGTGGCTTTGATGGCTCCTGTTGTGCTCGTTGGGCAACTGCAGCAGTGATTAAAATGAATCCCTATTGACTTCTCCATTAAATTGCTGGCAGAGGCGATCCTTTGACCTTTTGCATTGATTGAACATAACAATCACAGTTCAATTGTAATGCAAAGAGAACATTTGTTATAATGTACATGAGATGCATGAGCCATTTCCACTTGGCTCAAGGTAATCAATGAGGTGACTTCAGATGGAGGCAGCACAAAGCTCCATCTGTGTCTGATTCATGGAGTCCATGATATATTGAACCCTATAATGTGTACTTAAACATTGTGATTTCTGGTGCCCTACTCGATGCCCCTGCACCCTGTGATCCTTTGTAGAAATGTTCGCCAAACATTTCAGCATTGTCTACACTATCCAGTTCTGAAAAGTACTGTTTTTGTTATAGTATTCACTCCTTTTTCACTTCAAATCTTTTCACATACACTGTATGGCCAAAAGTATGTGGACACCTGACCATGAATACATGGTTTGCCAAGGTTCAGGTGTCCACATACCTTTGGCCATATAGTGTATTTAACAATATGTGTTTGGTGACCTTGGAAAACTCACTGGGTGTCACGGTGGCTGAAAAAAGATGACAAAATGGGTTTGTAAAAATATGAAGTCTGCCTAAAAATGACCAAATTCCTGCTAGCTAAATATGATGTCTTCACAGTCATTGTATGCCTTAATCAAGTTGTTGGATATTCATGAAGCAAAGTGAAATGGACATAAGCCTAATTTAGGTACAAGCTGACAATGAAATCTTTATATGCAATTTTCTCCATTTTCACTTTTGCAGGTAACCAAACTTTAAAATTATATAATTTTGCTTATATACAATATGTCAGCCATAACATTAAAACCACCTGCCTAATATTGTGTAGTTCCCCCAGTGCCACCAAAACAGCTCTGACCCGTGGAGGCATGGACTCAACAAGACCTCTGATGGTATGCAGTGGTATCTGACACCAAGACACTGGCAGCAGATCCTTTAAGTCCTGTATGTTGCGAGGTGGGACCTCCATGGATCGGACTTGTTTGTCCAGCACGTCCCACATGCTTGATCGGCTTGAGATCTGGGGAATTTGGAGGCCAAATCAACACCTTGAAGTCTTTGTCATGTTCCTTAAACCATTCCTGAACAATTTTTGCAGTGTAGCAGGGCACATTATCCTGCTGAAAGAGGTCACTGCCATTAGGGAATACCGTTGCAACGAAGAGGTGTACTTGGTCTGTAACAGTGTTTAGGTAGGTCGTATGTGTCAAAGTAACATCCACATGAATGTCAGGACCGAAGGTTTTCCAGCAGAACATTGCCCAGAGCATCACACTGCCTCCACCGGCTTGCCTTCTTCCCACAGTGCCATCTCTTCCCCAGGTAAGCGACGCACACGCACCCGGCCGTCCACATGATGTGAAAGAAAACGTGATTCATCAGACCAGGCCGCCTTCTTCCATTGCTCACGTGCCCCTTGTAGGCAGTTTCAGCGGTGGACAGTGGTCAGCATGGGCACTCTGACCGGCCTGTGGCTACACAGCCCCATATGCAGCAAGCTTCAATGCACTATGTGTTCTGACACCATTCTATTATAGCCAGAATGAACTTTTTCAGCAATTTGTGCTACAGTAGCTCTTCTGTGGGATTGGACCAGACTGGTAGCCGTCACAATCTGGCCCTTGTCAAAGTCACTCAGATCCTTACGCTTGCCCATTTTTCCTACTTCCAACACATCAACTTCAAGAACTGATTGTTTACTTGCTGCCTAATATATATCCCACCCCTTGAAAGGTGCCATTGTAATGAAATAATCAATGTTATTCACTTCACCTGTCAGTGGTTTTAATGTTATGGCTGATCGGGGTGTGTATGTGTGTGTGTATGTGTGTGTGTGTGTGTGTGTGTGTGTGTGTGTAGTAGAAAATGTCAAACCTCTTAAATCTCAGCTGACAGCCAGAAAACCAAACATACTCTATTATAAAAGGTTATTATTACTCATATCCATAGACCAGTGCAAAACCTTTTATTCTATCTTTGCAATGTATCTACTTCCTGTAAACCTCAAACACAAATTAGGTGAAAATTCTGGGTTTATAATTAACATTACGCTCTGATACAGAAAGCAGAACTTGATTGCATCATCATAGGAAGAGTATTTGAATTCTATGTTTAAAGGATTTTAGGGAACAGTGAGATTACACACACATTATAGAGAATAAAACAGTACGATCTCAAAAGGCAGTTTATCTAATGGTGAAAATGCAGTATTCTAATTGGGGAAGTCTTACAATAAAACACTGCTTAGGCTACTTTCCTCTTCCTGCTGTTGGATTTGAGGTTGAGGTTTGATTAAAATTGGTCGGCTAATCAGGGCTATAAGCTGTGAAATGTTCCCTGAATGAAAGTGTTTGCCTAAATGGTAATTGTCGTGGAAAACCTCGACGATGACAGATTCAATTCCATTTAGTAAATGTTTAATAAATGTTATACAAACACTGCTGCCTATCTCACTGTATTCAGAAAACAAAGAGAAACTTTAATTGCTTTAATCATACAAAGCTTTCGACGTTGTTATTGGCTTTAAAAATAGCAGTTAACAGTAACTGTCTTGTAAAGGAAATTGAACCACATTTGCAAAATGATCTGCAATTAAGATATGTGCAAGTCGAACGGCGCAGTTGAACTAGGGTGTTGTGTCTAGGAAAAAGCAGTCGATGCTATACAAAGCTATTTAATTAGCTGAAAGACCCAAAGAAAAACACTCTGCCTAATAGGTATCACTTTAATCAAATTTAAAGAGATTGTATGCCTTTTGAAGATTCCAGAGCACGGACATGTTAATTAACAGATGTGAAGATGGAATGATGTATTTTCCTTTCACAGAAACTCCACATCTTAAACTTCAGGAAGCTTGTCTGAAAACTCTTGTTAAACAAGGCGGAAGGGAACATTTCATGCAAACATCTATACTCAAGAGCATGGCAGTGTGTTTCAGCACAAAACAGTCCTACCTTTAATCTGCACTAAAGGGAAATAATGCATTTCCTGCCTTATTTGCCATGCTTACTTAACCAGTGTTGTACAATTAGAATTGTTAATAGATTTAGAAACAAAAGGGCCGTGAAGGTGGGAAAGTGCTGACATTATTTCACAGGGGAAAAACGCTCCTAAGGGGAAAAAGATCTGCAATAAATAAATAGTTTCCTGCTCTATACTGCTATAAAATGTTGGTCACAATAGAAATGCCACAAAGACGTAAATCAAGGACATTGAAAAATTTATTGCTACAACACTAAAATACACACGTTTGTACACCAGCCAATGATTCTGTTTAAACAATGTAACTTTGCTTTATTTTTATTAAAAAATATGCAGACATTTTACAATCTATAAACAGATCTGGAATAAAAGTTAATAAATGTCAGAATTTGCATTTGTGAAAGCAGCATCTTGCTGCATTTTTGCAAATATCAATCTATGAACCTTTCAACATTTTGTCAGACAAAATGCTAATTGTACCTTTAGGAATTTAGGAGACAGTGACAAGAAATGAGATGCTCTGTCCTTTTAGATGTGGAAATCAACTGGGGTAGCATACATAAACCCTAGCAGGAGCAAAGCAAACAGCCTGCCTCCAACTCCATGTGGAATTCTGGGAGCATAATGGAGCATCTCTCTTAGACAGAAACGACCTGCTCACGCTCCACTGGGCTCACTTTCTGTCCTAACCTACATCATCTCTACCTTCATAGCATGTTTTCTAAAGGATACTATCATGCTTTATATATCAGCTGCAACATACTGTATTTAAATCATTGTGCTTCATTTATTCAAGGTCCTTGGTAATAAAACAAACATACCTGCTGTTAGACTGTGAAATATAGTACTATATATAACTAACTACTTCAGTCATTTACAAGGAAGTATCAAAAAAAAAAAGAAAGTCCAGAATAGTAGAGCCAAAGTACAGCTGAGGTGGTATATCAGTATAATAGTATAATTGTATATCCTGTGATAAGAAAATCTGAATTAATTACACTGTCGATACTGTATGAATTATAAGCTAATAAGTTATTATGGGTAATAATAAGCTATAAGCTATACAGCTACAGAGAAACTGTTATTCAGTCAGACGCAGCATATCTGTTGAAAGATGTTACAACACTTTTAAAATATAGTAGAATGATTTTGTAAATTAGTAAATAAATAATAAATACTGATAATACTAATACTCATAGCAACATTAATGACAAGAACAAAAACAGCAACAACAACAACAACAACAACAATAATAATAATAATAATAATAATGATGATGATGATAAATTGCAGACATGGCATGAATGTGTTATATATTTATAATAATTAATCATATACATATTTATTTTTTTATTTCAGTGATTTAAAAAAAAGATTGTTACACTGAGCAGTACTCAATCCCGCCGAAACTATAAATATAAAATAAAAAAGTCTAGGAGGTTTTAGCCAGAATATTCTACTAACTAATAATAGGAATGTATATTGGAATGTTTTATCATGTAAAAACTACAAACCTGTTACCTCAAACTAGCCTCTGGCATGAAGCACCTATGGTTCAGTGTACAGAGTATTGTTCCTCCCCTTATTGTCCCATCACAGCCACACTGAGGCTAATTTAACAAGGGTAAATTAACAGTGCAAAAGTGCTTACCCAAACCTTTCCACCTTATTTACTTGGAATTGATTTTAACACTTAAACAGAATCCTAAGTAAGGGCTTGTGCGGGCCAAGCCATCTGTATCTCACCATCACATATGCATACATATGGGAATATCTATCAGAGTGGCTTAACACAAGGGCCAGAGTGTGCACCAACACCATACCCTAATTTACTGTTTATTTTCATTCTGCAAATACTCAACCACATCTTTATGAGTGATTAGCTGTGTTGTTCTTCTCAGTCCTTAAGAGAAGTTGGTGCTGTGATTCGCAGCTTCACATTAATCCAGGCTTTGTTAAGAGGCTGCCATCTGGATGTGTGTTTCTGGCGATGAATATGATTTAGTGTTGATTCATATATGTTCCCGGAAGAGAGCGTATGGATTTCAGAGTTAAATGGCATAAACAAATGTGGAGTGTGGAGCAAATGAAGATCTCTCATGTCTGAGCTCCATTATAACCTTCCCTCCTGAATTGCACATAGTAATTATTTCTACAAACACAAGCCTGGAGATTTAAAGTTATCACCCTGTCTGAGCTCTTAAACAGAAAAATGTAAAACATCTATTTGTAAGGATTCAGAGTGTTTTTTTGGAATTTATCTGAAACAAAGCAAGGTTGATATTATTAGCCATGCTGGGATTATGCCGATGATGATGCACTCATTAGTAGAATATTCAGGACTAAAATATGTTTAAATATAATAATGTCAGAGCTGAAATTTCTCAGAAGAAGACTGCTGCGTCGTACAACAGTGACCTCTACAGGGATTTAACATGCTGTCTGTGATTAACGGCTGAGTAAGTGTTACAGAGTTTCAGGCTGTACAATAAAAATGCAAGGAAAAGAAACTTTAATAGAATTCCTTAATTACAATTCCTTAAACATTTCACTCATTAAACATTTATCCAAATGCAGAAATTTCAAATATATATTATATCAATATCAATATATTTCTTTGGCATCAGGATTATTAGTCACCATTTATACAGTCACTCCATCCTTTCCCTTTGCCTATTTATAGGAAACATATTGAAAATATTATGGAAAATTATTTGTACAGTACTGGAATGTGAGTTGTCCCTCAACACAATGCCAAGGAAAAATCCAAGGTTAATGGCGGGATACCTGAAGATGAGTGCCAAGACATTTCTTTCTGTCTGTCTGTATGATTCTTAAGCTAGACAGAGGAAAAATGTCTTTCATGGATGGAAATGTTGGAATGAAAGTGTGCCAGACCGCATAAGACAGAGCCAAGTTCGGGATCAACCAGGAGGAATGAATGATGGAAAGATAAGGAACAAACTAAAAAGAATAGACCAAACAGGAAAAGCAGGCAAGGAGTAAATGGGGGAGGCGTCTCCTGGAAAAGCAGAGTGTGTGGTGGATACTCACGTTGCAGGATTCTGTTTTTTTTTTGTTTTGTTTTTTTTTAGCAGAAATTGTTTTTCTTCATTTTTATAAGTTACAAATTATACATGTATAATGTCAAATAAAAAAACATCACTCTTTCAAATAAATAAATAAACCACATATGTTAGTCCTAGTCTCAATTTGAATTTGGAGTTTTCTGTACCGTTTTCTTTCCTGTATAGAAAGGAAAAACAGGCAATGCCCTTTCCCCCGCCACTGCCGAGTTTTCATTAATGTATTCAAATTCAGTTCAGCAGCATAAAATCCTCCCAAGAGGCAGCATTGTCCTGTCGGCTGTACCCCGGGTTTCCCATCACATTGTCGCATCTCTACACCCACGCCATCCAACACGCTGATGATCCAGTTGCACACACTTCCTTGAAGTACTCACTCACAATTTGAGGAAGATTCATTAAAATGCAACTTTAAAGCAACTGCTGATTGTGTCAATTCTCAAAGACTTTGCCAATGATCCCTTTTCTAGTGAGGGCTGAAATAAATGGGCTGAATAGCTTTTCACTGATTTTACCCTTCAAATAATAAACATGTGCTATATCATTATGTGCCAGAATAAAGCGCTACATACATTTACTCATGTTGTTCCTTTTTGTGAATTTGTAATGAGGAGAGAACACTAACCAATTCTTTAATGGATGATCTACAATTGTGTGGTTACGTATGTATGAACACGACGGTTTCATAATGACTCGGTTCGAATGCTTCAAAAGGCACTAGGTCTGCTCTAGTGATCTTGGATGTGGAGCCTGTGGTGCATAAAGGAAACATAAGGCCAACTCTCTACCACTGAACCTTTGCCTAATAGGATCCAAAGCCCAAGGCATACAGGGAAAAGTGTGTATATACTGTAGTGTAATTGGCTTCAACCAAATAAATATAGAAAACAGAGGCTGAGAGTGGACAGCCAGTGAATTAGGTCCTTTTTAGCTATTTTAGTAAATCACCCTGGCTCTATTGTTCATTATTTAGAAGATCTCAAATACAACAGGAAATGACTCTGGCATAGAAGACAGTTAAACATTAAAACCCTTCTTTCAATACTTTAGTAACATCCTATTATTTACAGATTTCAGTCTCTGCATTGCCATTGAACAAAAACACTATTGTCTCTGTGTTTGCCTTTGTGCATATCACCTTGCATTATATTTATCCAGCAGTGTGATGCAAATAAGCTCAATAGCGTTGTTTCCCATACAAAACTCTCCCTGAGGATTTGAGACTTGGAGCATGAGCTCATTTTGCTCCATCCACTCAGCAGTGGAGTTCTCAGCTCTCTGATCTTCTCTAGACAAAATGAGACACAACAGCTCAAACAGAGGGAGCCTGGCACACACTATTCCCTCTGCTACTTGAATAGATAATGCTTCTCTTTACTTTCTTTATTCCTTCAAAAAGAATGCATCAGAGGCCAAATATTAATTCTCCGTGTCACCCAGTGAAGCAGGGGGAGAACGACGCGCTTGGCATACCAGGCTGTGTTTTACCATGATTAAGGCTCACATAAAGGCTTCCTCCTGGAGCTTTGAACTTTGCCATAGAGGTTTTCAACTTATTCCCCTTTGCTGCTGGAGACTGATCCTGAAAAACAACATTTATAGAAAACATTACTTGTGAACACATTACTTGTGAACAAAATTGTTGCTGCTAGAGAAGCAGCAAGAGCATCTCTATATGCATCAGCATGTGTGTGTTGTCCAGCCATTGTGTCCTCTGCACCCATGAATCTCCTTTAAAGAAATGCCGATAGTTGTGATTGCCTAATGCTCGATCCCCCAGTGCCATAAAGATGCGTGTGGAAAGAATCACATAAAGTAGTGACATTGACAGAGGAACTGCTGACTCGCATCAGTGTTTGTCTTTTGATGTGAGAGATCAAATCGATGTACACACTCTCACAAGCCATGGTGTGTGTGTGTGTGTGTGTGTTGTGGCAGTTGGGGGGGTGTAGAGATTAGTATTCCGCAGCTTCCAGTGCTTGCTTGCCCCACATCATTAGCATTAACGTCTGCCTCTCCAAATAATCAGAGATTACCGACACAGGTTTTGTGGAGAGCTGGAAGGAAAGTTCCCCATTTCTCCCATCTTCATTATTAAGTAGAAGCAAGGGAAACACATAGACATTAACAGTTTGTAAGAAAAAAAAAACAAGAAAGAAACATTAAGTGCTTCAAAAAGGGGAAAATGGCAACATGAAACTGCTTTTCCAATGAGAAGGCAGAGAAACCAATACTGAGGCACAAAATGCTGGCTGTATCATCACTGCCAAGAGTTAAGAGGGTTTTAGTAGTCCGGTTTGGAGACCAAAGCGAAAACAAGATGAGTCGAGAGCCCTGATGGACAGCATTTAAAAGGAACACATACTGTAAACAGTAACTATATTTACTGAAACCAACCTGTAACCTGGACCTGCATCTGCATGTTCCAGCAAACATGCCCTGGCTCCCCCCACCACCAAAAAATAATAATAATAATTAGGAGAGAATTTGTCTTGTTTTACATCAGTTTTAAATCACACCTGGTCATCTACAGATCTAATATACTGTACCGTGCAAAAGTCGTAGGCACCTTTTTTGTCTTAAGATGTTTATTTGATGACTTCATATTACTGAGTCAGTAAAAAATAGCTTTGTAACATAACTTTTCTAACAAAAAAAAATAAATGTTACAGAAATATGTCTGTACGGTAGTATAAAGGACCATATCACATATTACAAAAGCAGCTTTTACCTGCAAAAAAAAAGAAGCAAGTGCAAAGTCTCCAGAAGAACTGTGGCAGATTCTGCAAGACGCTTAAAAAAAAAAAAAAAAAAAAACTTACCAGCCAATGTTCTCATAATATTGCCTTTACAAAGGTGTACCTTTACACTTTATGTGATGTTGTCACACCAAATAATGACTTTGTTTAGTTTATTGCTGTTAACTGCTCTTTTTAGTAGTTTTTATGTGATTAAGAAAGAAAGAAAGAAAGAAAGATGGGCAACAAATTCCAATGCGGTATGTCAAACCTCTCAAATTAACTCTTTCTTCATTGTAACCTGGATGTCATTGTTTTGTTTAAATTTCCAATATGAGAAAAGAGGCAAATCACCAAATTGTTCCAATTAAACCAAATTCACACACACTGCTCTGCAGCGTTCCTGACTGCCACTGTTATCTAAGCAATATTCCTTATCAATGCAAGCTATTTTTACAAAGTGACTTCATCCAGCTCTACAAACAGTGCATACCTGCTCTGTTTTCTTTGTCACAATCAACATTTTCATCACTTATTTGTTTAATTATTTCTGGATTCAGTAATTTGTTTGTTCAGCCACTCATTTTCCCAACTGCTTATGCACATGTTTGTCTGCCTATTATCTTCCACACTGGTGGCTTGCGCTCGAAAAGGCATATGCATTAAATACCAGTGGAATATTAAAATAACCAATAAAAATGGCTGTAAAAAATGTATGTAAAAACAAAACAGCTCATCAAAATGGGAATCTATGCAAAGCCACACAAATATAAAGTCCAAACTGTGCTTGTGTCTATGACAGACTCAAACACACAGGATGTATGATGATAAAATATTAACTATAGATGTGACTAGAGCATGAGTAAAAAGAGCACAAATAGAGTTATAGATGACAAAGTTCTGTGTTTTTCTACAATACTTGGTTTCACACGGTTTCCCTCTAACTCCATGCTAATGATTAAACCTGAAGGATGGATCTCCTGAGTGTAAGTTATGAGGATGAGATGAACAGAGAAAAACTGCTTTGCTGCCCAGCTTTGAACACTTTTACACTTTTTTTTTTTTACACTGTAGTAAGCTTTGTTTTTTAATTGGCTGAAATTAATCTTAGGGATGTAGATGCCTGATTTGCATTCATTAAATCCCAACCAAAGAAGTCATGCCTAATTCCAATCAAATTTGCTTAATTATGCATGGCAAGACATTCCCAAATGAGTACGGAATTTTTGTTTGCATTTTTCCCCCCATTGTTGTTTCCTATAGCAAATAAAATGTAATGAAGCTGTCTTTTTGTGTTGTGTTAAATGCTGAGGAGCCAAACATGAGCACCTTGAGCCTTTGTTGAAAACAATATTATGGCTAAAGTAATTATAGGAATCTGCATTTTTCATTGTTAATTGTGGATGTCAGCATCATTAATTTTAATTTACAGCAGGCAATAAAATTAAGAATACTTTGTGCTGATGTTTTAAATCACACTGGTGAGGAAGATGCATTATGCAACTTAAATTTCAAGAAGATATTGATTGGAGCAGATAGCCTTTTCTATGAATCTTAAATAGGCAGGTGGAGCGATAAAGCTTAAGACATCACTTTTACTTGCTATCAGTGTGCCAGAGGGAAGGAAACAGTCAGCCAGCCACCATTTCACTGTCCTACCAATAAAGGAAAGATTACCATGAAAAATAATTACATTGCAAAATGCAGCGGTTTTACTGAAACAAGCATATTACCCAGATTATTTATGCTTTAAGCTTTAGTTACTATCAGTGATAAAATATGATTTATGTATACATCTGGTACAATGGTGCTTAAAAAGCAAAGGGTTGGACATTACTGTTATCAACATGCAGAATAAGTCCAGCTCATACCAACAGTATTTTCACAACACAGTTTGCACTGATGTGTAGGCTCCAAACAAAGACATTTCCCTGAAAAAATGCAAAGTATACCTGCATAATGTGTTTTTCTAAGGAAAAAAAATGGATGTTTGAAATTCTAAAAAAAAAAAAAAAAAAATTCCAAAACATTACCTCCCTCTTACTCACAGAAGTTTATGGGTTCTCCAGTATCTACAATCATAATTTACTACAGCAGAAACGCTTTGTGCAAAATCTCAGTCTGTTCATATTTACTGTATTCAACCATCCCACATATCAACTAATCTATTTTTCTTTTCCTAAAGAAATATGTGTGCCATGGCTTCTTAACCTGAAGTGATTTAGCTTGTCTCTATTGTGCAGAAGGACAACACAATGTGCCCGTACCACCGCAATTTGATTAATAGCTCGTTTTCTCCTTTGGTGTACAGGATACATGCAGCTGTAAGGAGCTTTAGCACAATGTACTTTGAAAACAAAGGAAGAATAAAATTGATCTTTCCGGAAACAAAAATCAATGAGTAGTTATTTCCTGTTTCATGCATGTTAGTCTGACTGACCTATTCTGATCCTTGAACCTTTCATGTCTTTTCCATTTCACGACTGGCCTTAGAAGTTCGTAGCAATCATTACAATTCATACATGCTGCTGGTTTTCCCTGATTTCTATATTATGCCTCATAGCATAATAATTCCCTTTAGTCCTTCACCCTAACTATAAATGGTATGTATGTAAACGGATAAATTGGTGCTGTGTTATACAGCACAATTGTGCAGCGTAGAATAGACCTTAGCTTAGTTCTGTGCAAAAATATTGGGAGTGAGAGACATTCCTACAAAAAAAACACTAAAAAGAAAGCATTCCCTGGAGATAAAACAGACGTTGTACCCAGGCATAGCGGTAATTGCCATGTTTATGGTCTCACTAGTTTGATTTACATCCAAAAAGACTTGTCTCTACCAGTTATGCGTACAAGACTATAATTTCTTGGAGGTGATTGTGTTGCCATCACAAAAGCTTCTCCATTCAATTGTTCTGTTCTGAAGTTGGAGGCCTGCCCACTGCCTTTTTTTATTACTCAAGCAACTCCGTCTATCAGCTCCACTTTTGTCTTCCTGCTTTTTTCCTGTCAGACACTAAGACAAGTCATTCGCACTGTAACAATGTGGGTGATTTCATTTGACTTATCACACACGCTAACTGTTAAACCAGCTGCCCTGACTTTGATCCAGCACACTTCCTGAAACAGGTCTACTAAACACACAGTAAACAGGCTGAGAGGATGCTGTCATTGACACACGCCACAAAAAGCCTTTCCATACGCCTTTCCTTAGCCTTGTCTCTGTCTCTGCTCTGGAATTGTTCCAGCAGCAGTTTTAGCAAATGCTAACAATAAGACATTAGTACCAACACCCTGGTGTAGTCATTAATGCCATATGAGCACTTGGATAGGAAACTGTGTTCAAAGATGGCATTACCATAAACCTATAGTGAACGAAATCTGCTCCTTAGCAACTAAGCAGTGCCCTTTATTCATTCCACTGTCTGCAAATCTCACCATAAAGTGAGCACATGGTCATTACTATCACTGTAATGTGAATGAGTGAAAACAAGTCACACACTCCTGAGGGAGTATCTTCTCCATTAACCATTTTTTCACATAAAGGCCTGAATCACTGACATTGCTTTAGGCTTTATGGTCAACAGAGCTGAATATAAAGGGCCAAGATTAATACAGCAATCGGAGACATCCTTGTGTGAATAATTCATTTGGAAGGGCAGATAAGAAATGATCTGCGAGGAAATTAATAGTACTGATTTAATAATATTCTCCCAGAGATTCTCGCGACTACATGACAGCGTTTCAGCGAAGGGGAGCAGGTTTTAAAACCCAAAGCTGGATGATTCATTCGAGCTCCTCTGATAGTTGAGTTTGATGGATCATTCTTAAAAGCATCATTGCTAATCTTCTGCTCCTCTTTTTTAGGTTATTCACAGATCAGTGAGTTTTCTGGCTAATCCGGGTTTTGATGCTACTCTGTCTGTGTACATGGCATTCATCATATCTTGACAAGTGGAGTCCTTCAGACAACAAATAACCTTCAGTCCGGGGATGCAAGCAGTAGGTGTGTAGTTATTTTGGATCTGTATCACAGCGAAGCATGAACACAGCAGGAGATGTATGGTGTCCTTGTTGACTGAAAGAATGGGCCCCTTTCTAGTCCTTCTGAATAATCATTCTGAACCGTAGCTATGCCTTCGACAACTCAATCAGACAGCGCTCTACCTGTAAAGTGGCTGGGCTGATTTGATTGCCATTTTTATTAGATGCCCCATCTATAAATCAAAGCAATGGGGCCGGCTGTGTAGACGTGACCACTCGTCATTCGCCAGTAGCCTTGGAAACATTGTTTCGGGAGCAGTGTGACTGTCAGTAGAGGTAAATCAGGGTTCTGAAATTTCTCTCCTTCGCTAGAAAAGTATAGAGTTAAATCATCTTGAAAATTGATGTCAGCATGGCAAAGTGCTTCACCTATACCTTAATAGAGCCCCATCATCTTGTGTCAATGTCAGCACTTTTACCCTTAGCTTGTTTCTTAAAAGTGGCTTTTTTCACATGACACACAACTAGAACACGATTGTGCTAATGCAGGGCACCAACACAGTGTTGGCAGGTTAGCAAAAATGATTTTTTTCTGCAGAAAGACCTTTTTTACCTACAATTCAACTGCACTAAACTTTTACATTTTTACTTTATTATATGTATATATTTAACCTGGTCAATAGATATTTTTGCATTTGCTTTACTATATCAGCTTAATATACACTATAGGACCAAAAGTTTCTGGACACTTGACCATAACTCTCTTATGTCTACTTTGAACATTCCATTCCAGATTTAGTCCTTGCTTTGCTATTATAATAACCATCTTCTGGGAAGGATTTCCACTACATTTTGGAGTGTGGCTGTGAAGGTTTGTTCTTTTGGCCACAGGAGCATTAGTGAGGTCAGCACTGATGTAAGGTGAGGAGGCCTGGTGTGCATTCCAGTTCATCCCAAAGGTGTTCAGTGGGGTTGAGGTCAGGACCACTCGAATTCTTCCATTCCATCCTTGGCAAACCATGTCTTCATGGACCTCAATTTGTGAACAGGGGCATTGTCATGCTGGAACAAGTTTGGGCCTCTTAGTTCCAGTGGAGGGAAATTGTAATGCTGCAGCATATTAAGAAATCCTATACAATTGTGTGCTTATGACTTTGCGGCAACAGTTTGGGGACGAACCACATACAGGTGTGATGGTCAGGTGTCCACAAACCTTATAGTGTATTTGTGCTTGGAAGCTTTCTATTATATACAGTTCTGTTTCTCTTTTGCATTTATTTCTAGATATAAATGAAATCTGGTTACACCCAAAAGCAAAAATGGAGAAAATCACATTTAAGGAGTCCATTGTGACTTCACTGAAAGAAGCCCTCCTACCTCTACAATTATAACTGTAGAGGTATATAATTATCTACTAATGGAAAAACAACATTACTGGCAAATTGTAAAGAAGTATAAGTTTATAA